>NC_048298.1:45948232-45973896 GCF_013100865.1 Trachemys scripta elegans
TGGAGTCCCAGGGACTCGGGGAAGTCCCCAACATGAAGCAAGAATCCTAGCATCCCTGAGATGGTGCCCTGCATGGTGGAGCTGAGCCGAAGCCACAGACCCGGAAACCTGGCCTCCTCCTCCACCCATCAGGTGAATCGGCAGCAAACCGGGCTAGGTTCCATCAGAACTCTGCCTATGTTTACGCAGAACTTGGTTGAAACTGAACATTTCTGCCTAATGCATATTTCTCCAGGAAAAGTTATTTAAAACAAAAAAAATTTGAAACATTTCATTCCACTAAAGTCAAAACCTTATCCAAATGTTTCATTTTGATTTTTTAATGAAATTTTGTCAAAATCGACATGTTCCCGCATAATACTTTGATTTGATGAATCGACATTTTCCAATGGAAAAACGTTTCGTCAGAAAATTTTCAACCAGCTCTAATTAGGATACAGTCTTTATTTACATGATCACACATTTTTTTTCATTGAAATCCTGCACAGGATGGACGGTTTTTAGGGGAAGGATCAGGGCTGTATAATGAATGCAGCTGTCATCAATAGGACACCTGTCAATTTTTTTCCAGGTGTGTAGTGAACGAGGTAGGGGGATTGCAGGGAAAAAAAAGATAGTCTTATAGTCAAGGTGGTTGAATATCACTCTGGAGGACTGGATTCTATCCCTGTCTCTGCCAGAGAGTTCCTTAAACTAAACTTTTCACAGGTGACCAATAATTGTGTGTTCCTCATTTTCTGGGTGTTCATCTTGAGACAAAAAGAACAGGAGTACTTGTGGCACCTTAGAGACTAACAAATTTATTAGAGCATAAGCTTTCGTGGACTACAGCCCACTTCTTCGGATAGTCCACGAAAGCTTATGCTCTAATAAATTTGTTAGTCTCTAAGGTGCCACAAGTACTCCTGTTCTTTTTGTCTCAAGATGAACACCCAGAAAATGAGGAACACACAATTATTGGTCACCTGTGAAAAGTTTAGTTTAAGGAACTCTCTGGCAGAGACAGGGATAGAATCCAGTCCTCCAGAGTGATATTCAACCACCTTGACTATAAGACTATCTTTTTTTTCCCTGCAATCCCCCTACCTCGTTCACTACACACCTGGAAAAAAATTGACAGGTGTCCTATTGATGACAGCTGCATTCATTATACAGCCCTGATCCTTCCCCTAAAAACCGTCCATCCTGTGCAGGATTTCAATGAAAAAAAATGTGTGATCATGTAAATAAAGACTGTATCCTAATTAGAGCTGGTTGAAAATTTTCTGACGAAACGTTTTTCCATTGGAAAATGTCGATTCATCAAATCAAAGTGTTATGCGGGAACATGTCGATTTTGACAAAATTTCATTAAAAAATCAAAATGAAACATTTGGATAAGGGTTTGACTTTAGTGGAATGAAATGTTTCGAATTTTTTTTGTTTTAAATAACTTTTCCTGGAGAAATATGCATTAGGCAGAAATGTTCAGTTTCAACCAAGTTCTGCGTAAACATAGGCAGAGTTCTGATGGAACCTAGCCCGGTTTGCTGCCGATTCACCTGATGGGTGGAGGAGGAGGCCAGGTTTCCGGGTCTGTGGCTTCGGCTCAGCTCCACCATGCAGGGCACCATCTCAGGGATGCTAGGATTCTTGCTTCATGTTGGGGACTTCCCCGAGTCCCTGGGACTCCATGGGCTCCTCCTGATACCAGCGACTCCATGGGTTACCTCTAAGTCCCTGGGAGCAACTTGGGGAGTCCCCCAGAGTCAGGTCAGCTGGCTGCTCCATTTCATTTAGAACAAAAATCCAACAAGAATTATTCGATTTTTCAAAAAATAATTATTGGAAATTTCTTTCTGTTGGAAATTTTTTACATTTTTTGTTTTCATTCTGAATCAAAATGAAACGTCAGAATTTCCCACGGAATGCTCAGCGCTAGTGAGCCAGGACTTGATAATAAAGGTTGTGAAGGGTTCAGAATTATGAACATCAGTAAGTAGAAGAGTTGAGACCAGAACTTGTGATCTCCTGGTTCCCAGTTATTAATATTTGTACCATGATAGCCCCTAACAGGGATCAGGACCCTATTTCCTGCCCTTTGGGGAATGAGGAGGCTCCTTCCCCATGTGGTGCCCTAGAGAATGGGATGGAATTTGTTAGATCCAGGATGTATGAATCGGTGGGAACCTGGTCTAGTCCAGCTCTCTCTCCCAACTACAATGGTTCCGGCAGCCACCAGCCTGAATCTCTTTCAAGGGTTTCTAATTTGGCCCACAGGAAGTGGGGGATCCCCTGCTCTATGTGGTGCCAGGTCTGCAAGTTAGGTCAGGATGGGGAGGAGCCTGGCTTGGCCAAGCCCATCTTGGCTTTCTCTTGTCCATAATGCTGCTACAGTTGCTCCCAGGTTGAGTGCCTGCTTCTGGGGACAAGGGGTTCAAGGTGCCATGTAGCAGTGGTGAGGGTCATGTACAGGTCTTTAAAATGTTCAGGATATTTGGCATAGAATTTCACAGAACAGTTAAAAGCAAATCCCTGGCTTTCAGGCTCTCCCTCTGCTGAATTTTAAGGGCTTGCTGCAAACAATGGAGGTGTTAGAGCATCATAAAAAAGTCACAAGAATTTTATACCATAAATAGTGTAGGCAACTTAAAAATTGGGGTCACTGTCAGCTCCCCTTATAAAAGTAAATAAAATGGGTATAAAACACTAACGATTGGACAGTAAGGATTAGATTAATCTGCTTTGGCATTATGTGTCCAATGATGCAGAAAAAGTGAATGTGGAATTTATTGGACTGGGTAGCTAATATTTATGAGAATTCAGATATATGATTGTGCATGTAATCTTTCCTATGCCGTCTGGACAAGATTAAGAGTAATTCATTTAGTTAATTCATATTCAAGATTATGTCAAAGTATGTGTGAAAGTAAACATTTGGTGCAGGCTATTATGATTGAGAAACCCAAGGGGCCTGTTATAGCACGGACAGATATGAACTGACAAGCAGTGTAGTTGCATGTCATCCTCTTTAAACCCTCAGTACATTTTTCTTTCATGGCACGCTCAGTCCAGGTCTTAACTCATCTATATAATTGAGCCATACATGGGCATAGGAGGAGGCAGTCCCACAGTTATCTCCTGGGTGTAACCATAGACACGCAAAACACATTTGCTGCTGTGCAAGATGCAAAACGGGTTTTGTTGTCTCCTCAGTCAATATGAGGCTGCACAGGGTCTGTCTGCGAGGACTACAAATGCTTTCCAAGGCTACAGATGTGCTCAGATATCATGGTGATGAGCATGGTATAAATTCTTAGACAGGTTCCTGTGATATGACATCCAAAATAAGCTTAATGGTGTCTTAAAACAGAAATATTCCAACCGTGCAAGCATTGTGAAATGTCTGACAATACATAGTAATATAGGGCCTATTAGTGTGAATAAATTTATACCAGTGACCTGAAATGTGTCTATGTTAAATATGTTACCACTAACAGTAGTTGCCTATGCTGTAGAAGTTAAAGTTAATAGCGTGAAAGTTGAATGACTTGGCAGGGCACTTTGTTGTTAAGCACCATTTAAAGTGTCCTGTTCCTTGCTGTGGTTACACTTTATTGTTTTAACCATGATTTAATGTGAATGGTTTCCTCAGACCACTATTCCCCCATGTACTATGCTCTGTAAATGATGGATCATGTGGTTTGAGAGCTGAACTGAGCTGAGATGACAAATTTCATTTCTCCATATTACCAAGAGAGGGATTTTCCTCTAAAATTATAAACTAGGGATTAGGGCTGTCAATTAATCGCCATAAACTCACGCAATTAACTCTAAAAAATTAATCACGATTAATCGTAGTTTTAATCGCACTGTTAAACAATAGAATACCAATTGAAATGTATTAAATATTTTGGACTTTTTCTACATTTTTATATATATTGTATTCTGTGTTCTAATTTAAATCAAAGTGTATATTTTTTATTATAAATATTTGCAATGTAAAAATGATAAAAAAAAAAAGAAATAGTAAGGAGTCCGGTGGCACCTTAAAGACTAACAGATTTATTGGGCATAAGCTTTCGTGTGCGGTTTTTTACCCATGAAAGCTTATGCCCAAATAAATCTGTTAGTCTTTAAGGTGCCACTGGACTCCTTGTTGTTTTTGTGGATACAGACTATCACAGCTGCTCCCTGATACTTGGTAAAAGAAATAGTATTTTTCAATTCATCTCATACAAGTACTGTAATGCAATCTCTTTATTGTGAAAGTGCAATTTACACAGTTACATAACTGCATCCCAAAACAAAACAATGTAAAACTTTACAAGTCCACTCAGTCCTACTTCTTCTTCAGCCGATCGCTCAGACAAACAAGTTTGTTTACATTTACAGGAGATAATGCTGCCCTCTTCTTATTTACAGTGTCACCAGAAATTGAGAAGAGGCATTTGCATGGCACTTTTGTAGCCGGCATTGCAATGTATTTACGTGTCAGATATGCTAAACATTTTTATGTCCCTTCATGGTTCGGCCACCGTTCCAGAGGACATGCTTCCATGCTGATTTGTTAATTAAATTTGTGACTGAACTCCTTGGGGGAGAATTGTATGTCTTCTGCTCCTGCATTCTGCCATATATTTCATGTTATAGCAGTCTCGGATGATGACCCAGCACATGTTGTTCATTTTAAGAACACTTTCACTGCAGATTTCACAAAATGCAAAGAAGGTACCAATGTGAGATTTCTAAACATAGCTACAGCATTCGACCCAAGGTTTAAGAATCTGAAGTGCCTTCCAAAATCTGAGAGGGATGAGGTGTGGAGCATGTTTTCAGAAGTCTTAAAAGAGCAACACTCTGATGCGGAAACTACAGAACCCAAAGCACCAAAAAAGAAAATCAACTTTCTGCTGGAGGCATCTGACTCAGATAATGAAAATGAACATGCGTCGGTCTGCACTGCTTTGGATTGTTATTGAGCAGAACCCATTATTCAACATGGATGCATGTCCCCTGGAATGGTGGGTGAAGCATCAAGGGACATATGAATCTTTAGCACATCTGGCACGTAAATATCTTGCGACGCCAGCTACAACAGTGCCATGAGAATGCATGTTCTCACTTTCAGGTGCCATTGTAAACAAGAAGCAGACAGCATTATCTCCTGCAAATGTAAACAAACTTGTTTGTCCGAGCAATTGGCTGAACAAGAAGTAGAACTGAGTGGACTTTCAGGCTCTAAAGCTTTACATTGTTTTATTTTTGAATGCAGGTTTTTTTGTACATAATTTTACATTTATAAGTTCAGCTTTCATGATAAAGAAATTGCAATACAGCACTTGTTTTAGGTGAATTGAAAAATACTATTTCTTTTGCTTTTTTACAGTGCAAATACTTGTAATCAAAAATAAATATAAGGTGAGCACTGTACACTTTGTATTCTGTGTTGTAATTGAAATCAATATATTTGAAAATGTAGAAAACATCCAAAAATATTTAAATAAATGTTATTCTATTATTGTTTAACAGTGCGATTAATCACGATTAATTTTTTTAATCGCTTGATATCCCTACAAGGAATCTTAAAAGCAGTGTTGATAACTATTTTTGATGTGCAAAAATCCCCCAGTGGCTGTCTGATTTATGAGATCGCAAACAATAGGATCTCTGACTCTCTTCCTCCTGCTCTGCTTTCTAGGTGGTATGGCTCTAAATTCACACATTTCAGTTTATAGGTCCCTGAGGTTTTATTACCGTAAGTGTTTCTAATAAACAAGATAAGGAATGTGCTCACCTATTATAAAGTGAATGAAGCACTTTTGCTTTACTGCTGCCAATGAAACCCACAAGTGTGTCTGGAGGGGGGGCAAGAAGCTCCCAACCCCCCCTCCCTCCGTCAGAGAAAATGGAGCTGTTTGGCACAGCCCAGAAATTGGGTGGGACCTCCAGGGAAGAAGTTCGACCGGGGGACCTGAGAAATATGCTGATTCTGCTCCTATGGAACGAGGCCCATAAATTAAACCTGTGTTCCCCCGGGGATGCCTCTGAGGAAGGTATTGTGCCTTTCCCTGGGTGTAAATCCCCACTATGGCACAGCATCTATCATAGATGCAGGAGATGCAGATTATACCCTGGTACCTGTGGGCATGAATCAAATCCAGCAATTCAGTTTCCTAAATGCTTTAGGAAGGTAATATATAAAGTCTAAGGAAAAGAGGGTAATCTGCAAAAGGAGGAGAGATTATAATAGTTCTTGTAAAACATTTTAATCCCTTCTGTCACTCAGCACATTTCGATTTTGATTATGGCAACAAAAGAGGTTGGGATCTGAGTTTATAGTTTCCCATTTTTCAGCACTAGATTAATCGTCATCAGAGTATGTCAATACAATGAGGTAAAATTTGCAGGGAATCTTTACAGTCGAACTGATTTGAATTTTCTAAATTCATTACAACGGGTGCATTTTAAATGTAGTATAAAACTGAGCACGTAATATTGTTTGCAATGTCTGCAGTTCAAAAAAAATACTTAGGCACAGCTGCAATGTTCCCACGCAAAAGACTGGTAATGTCTGCTTTACAAATCATAGAACTGTGGTATATGGCAGGTTTTATCCTGTGTCAATTTATGACAATTAGTTACAACCAAACTTTGCTATCCCTTGGAGATAGTGACAGATCTGATCTCATCATTTTGGCTTGTAAATATTCTAAGTTGTCTCCCACAATAGGGTAGGAGTAATTTGTATCTTTTCTAGTGTAGAATGATTGGACTAATTAAGGGAATGCAGGACATGGCTGACATCTGGGTCCAATAAAAATAAGTGAACACAGAAAATAAACATGCAAATTAAAAAAAAATCTGGTACAACATGGTATGAAGTTTAATCCAAATAAGGCTAAGAGCAGCCCTTTCTGATGCCTCATTGATATGAAAAAAAAATGTAGCTTGGCTGATAAATGTGCAACAGCTGGCAAGAGTTTTTGCCAAGTCTTATTTTAGATTTTTCAGGGAATTGCAGCTCAGTAAACTGTTGCTCTGATTCCCAAGGCATACTTAGCTGGGGTTTCTGGAACTTGAGATTTTTCTGAGCCTATTGAATTAAATAAATTTCATTATGGAACTGCTGTCCTGAGAGGGAAAGAATGCACAGTAGTTACTGAGTTGATGCGAATCTAGACAAACCTGAGAAAGGCAAGTAGCAGGTCACACTCAATGAAGTTAAAATAACTAATAGAGAGGTGTAAGGAAAACAGGCATGTGAGTCTTTCAGTGATAAGTGGCGTGGCATTTCTCATACAGATGGGAGAGTTTGAAAGTTGATTTGATATCCCCTAAATGGTTTTACTGTTTTCTGCTTTGAAATTCTATTTATATGTCAGCTTGGGGATAGGATCCATTTTAGAAAAGTTAGTCATAGATTTTAAAGCCTATAAACTGTAATAGGATCCTTCTTAAAAAAGTAATTTACTCTCAAAATTGTGCCCTGCAGAGGAAAGCAGCATATAAATCTTGTTTCTGATGAGTCAGAAGTTTATTGCTTCTTGCCATGAACTACTAGTTATTCCTTTTTCACTTAAGGGGAAGATTTTTTAAAAATGATCTCATTTAGTTTAGATCTGTACTTTCAGAAAGTACTGGATAAAGTGTTTCAAGAAACGTTTCTTGGAAATTCATTTAAATTGCTTTGTATATGAGCACCATAGCGTAGATTGAAAACTGACAGAAGGAAATAAACACAGGGTGCTGGTAAAATGAAATGGATCAGGTTGTGGTGAGGTTTCTACAGGGATCACTTATTACATTCATTTGCACCCAGCTTCCTTATTAATGACCTGAAGGAAGTGGTTAGTGCATATTGATTTAACACACAAATGACAGTGTTACCCTGAGTGACTTGAGTGGTCAGCCAAAGTTTGGGGCCCTGCAGATTGTTTCCATTAGAAGGAGAAGTTGGTTATATGAGTCAGATATGTTTGTTGCAATCCTGTTTATTGACAAAGAATGTACCAAGTCTTGTTTTGAGGAATCAAACGAGATGGTTTCTTTGTTCATAGCTCCAAGCCCCTTTCAGCTAGCACTCAGCCCAAAAGTTCTCTCTCTAGGCTTTTTCTCAGACTCAAGTTCTCAATGCTTGTTCAGGCTGTGTCTGGTGCTTCCTTGCAGCTTTCTCTGCCTGTTTCTGGGAGTTTCTCTTGTTTCTCTCTCTCTCTCATGTACAGCCTTCTACTAAAACTGCTCTCTGTATCATGCCCCTCTCCCATATGGTTCAAATTCCTGAGTGCTCTGCAAGTGGCTTTGTTTTGGGCAGTGGCATGTGCCTGTGTTTGGCGTGAAGGCCATTGCTGTTTCATAAAGATCTGAACTGTTATTAAAGGAAGGGCAAGACCTCCCTCTCCCACCAAGGGCAGTGGGTCCACCCATCAGCTTCAGTGATGTTTTGCCCAACCCACAACTACAATAAATTGTGAGGCGCTGCCAACAGAAATGAGGTCACTTCCTGTTTTTCTCTTCATTATGAATGAAATTAATCTGCGTGCAAAAGGCTCACACAAGGGGTGAAATCCTGGCCCCACTGAAGTCAATGGCAAAACTCCTGTTGACTTCAATGGGGCCAGAATTTCACCCAAGCTCTATGCTTCACTTAAGGGCTACTTAAACTCTGCTTTGAAGACTTAAGTGGGATTATGTGGTGAATAGCCTATGCTGGCTGTCTGCACAGAGGTGAATTTTGTTTTATAAAAGAGGGTGGTAAAGAGCATTTTCTATGACTTGAAAGCTCTTTATGCCTTGGACTGATGGAACCTAAATTTGTTAAGCTGCTTTGCAAACATACTACAAGGCATATCCTTTCCCCCTGAGTTTTTGGTGAGGGCATGTGTTGTAAACAAAGGGATGACTGGACAGAATATATTGATTATTATTTTGGAATCTCATCAACTTTGTTTTTTTTTTAAATTGAAGTGGCCAGACTGTCTGCATACAATGGGATTTTTGTTAGTATTCACTGTTTAAATTTTTTAAAAATGCTTCAAGATTGGCCTACAAGGCATTTTAGAAAAAGCCAAATTATAAACAAACGATGTAACCTTGTCTATATATTTTGTGTGTGTATTTTTTCCTTTTCTCTCTGTTACAAAGCAATAAAAAAACCCACCTTTAAACTGTACAGATATGGACAGGAAATAACAAAATAAGATTAAATCTGGAAAAATGTAAGCTGACACATCTGATGACAAAATAAGTCAAAACACAGATATTCAATGGCAGGAAGATAATTGGAAACCAGAAGAGACCTAAGGGTAGCAACATACAGAAAATTAGAAAGGCATTTCCAATGCAATATAATAACTTATGTTGAATAATGATATCTTATAGCTCACTCTGGAGGATCCCAAAAAGCTTTGTAGACCCCATATGCAGCAATCACATCATCCACCAATAGGGAGCAATTATCTTGGGGATGTTGTTAAGGAAGTTGCAGGGAGAGTGCTATGTGTTTTGGTGCCCTGGGCCACGGCTGCTGGGTGGTGCTGGGGGTGCCCTTAGAGGAGCCGCAATCTACACTCCAAATGCTCTCCTCGCTGCTGAGACGGTTGGCAGGAGGCTGGGCCAGACCGGAGCTGTGCTGTGTGTTTGGTGCCCTGGCCCCTGCTGCTAGTATGAGGGTACCCTTAAAATGGAAGACCCATGCTGGGGTGCAGTTGTTTAACAGTACCAGGACCTAAGGACAGTGGCAATTTCCTTAGGAAAATACAAATAATGAGTTAAGTAGGGGGGCAAAAAAAAAAAAAAACAGTGCAAGAACGTCTTGGGTTCTCTCTTACAACCAGAGGCTCATATTGAGCTGTTTCACTGCTAGGGAGATCCATGAATAAAACTCATTAATTATAGGCTTAAGAGAGGTTCTACTATAACACCTTTAAAAAAATACAGACTGATCAGTCATATTTTGTGTGGCACAGCTTTCTCTGAGCGTGCATATGCTTAATTTGGTAGTCATACAATCTATCTGCCTAAACACACATCTAAGGCCACTGGTATGGAAACTGCATCATGGGTGGACCTCACATACACAATTATTCTATGCTACTCCCCTCCATTTTGGTGAGTTAACTGGGGAGAGACTGGGTTAGTGCTACTAGCAGTGCAAGTGGCCCCCAGAAGCATGTCTAGGTGATGGCTTTGAATTGCCCCAACTCTCAGTCTACTGGCAAATAATTGTAGGGCAGCATAGTGGGTGAGCACAGAGACACCTTTTCAGGGACGGATCTAGGTTTTTTGCTGTCCCAAGCAAAAAAAATTTTTGCTGCCCCCCCCGCCCACCAGCGCCCCCCCCCCCCCCGGCCCCCCTGCCCCCCCAGCACTGGGCTCTCTCTTCCCCCCCGCACTCCCTGCCACCCCAGCACTGGGCTTCCCCCCAAACGTGGGATCTGCTACCAGCACACGGCGGCCAAGTCCTGGCCCAGCCGGGACTCTGTCCCCATGCGGGTGGAGCTGCTGGGCAGCGCGGAGTGGGAGTACTTCCAGGTGGCAGTGCAGCTGTGGGGCGGCGCGGAGAACACGGCCCCTCCCTGGGCTTCGCGGCGCTGCTGGTGGCCAAGGTGGATCAGTTTGTGCTCACCACCCTCACCCCTGACATGCTGGCAGCTGAGGACCTGGAGAGCCCTCCAGACCTGCTGCTCTTCAGCCTCACCGCGCCCTGGCCCAGCCCCGGCGGGCTGGAAGGCGAGGATCTCCGGCTGCGGGGCTACCTGCTCAGCACTGACGAGCCCAGCCGGCTGCTCACCTCTTCACACACTCCGGGAGCCCCTCTCACTGCCACGACAGCCCAGGCTTGGCTCCAGGGGACCCCACTTCCCTCCCTCCCCGGCTCCTCACACACTCTGGGCAGGGCTGCCCAGAGAATTCAGGGGGCCTGGGGCAAAGCAATTTCAGGGGCCCCTTCCATAAAAAAAAGTTGTAATAATATAGTAACATGTGTTTGGAAATGTAAAAAATAACCAGTGAAATAGATTCAAAAATTAATTTGTAATAATTTTGAAAATACACTAAATACATTATTTAAAAACATTAAATGCTTTAATGGTATGTATACATTTGCAATTACATAATGGGCTGTTGCTGGGTGATGGTTGGTGCCAATGGGCTGTCGCTGCCTGGGGGTGTTGCTGCCAGGGCTGGGTGGGGAGCTGGGCTCCGGGTTGGGGGGTACCCGGCTCACAGGGGCTGGGTTCAGGGCTGTGGGGAGATGGGGTCAGGGGTGGCCCTGACTCTGGGAGCCCCTGGGTGGCCCTGACTCTGGGAGCCCCTCTCGCCACCAACGCAGCCCGGGCTCAGCTCCAGGGGGCGCCGTTTCTCTCCCTCCGTGGGAGGGAAGACTCGGTGCGGCAGGGGCAGCAGGACCCCATCTCCCTCCCTGCATCCCGTGCGCCACTTCCCTTCCCCCACACAGCTCCTCACACACTCCGGGAGCCCCTCTAGCCACCGCCACAGCCCGGGCTGCAGCGGCCGCAAGAGGGGCTCCCGGAGTGGGAGGGGGGAAGGGAAGCGGCGCCCGGGATGCAGGGAGGGAGATGGGGTCCTGCTGCCGCTGCCGTGCTGAGTCTCCCCAGGGCAGCGCTGTACAGGGCGCTGCCGGGCTGGGCAGAGGGCGCGGATCCCAACTCCCGCTGGCAGGGCGAGTGGCTGAGCCAGGGCCGGCTCCCGGCAATGCCGCCCCAAGCAAAAAAATAAAAAATAAAAATAAAAAAGGGAGGCCGGAATGCCGCCTCTTAGAAAGTGCCGCCCCAAGCACGTGCTTGGAGGGCTGGTGCCTAGAGCCGGCCCTGCACCTTTTCAACTAGTTGAGCAAGATGCTATACACACAATGTTCCCCAGACTCCCGGGAGGCATGATGAATTTTGTTGAACAGCCATAATAGCTCCCTGGCCAATTTGGAAGCTCAGGTTGCTCTGCCTCCCACAGCACTCCATAGTATACAAAACCATAGCCTCGTTCTAGTCCTGTGCTGATTATAGGGAGCATCCTGCTGCCCACATAAACTAGCAGCGTTGCACATTAATGCAAAGATAGGATAACTCCTGAATCGAGCTGATCAAAGAGCATGGATAATTATTTCCAAACACGTTATTCACTGATCGACAGGAAAAAAACTGGAAAGTAATTTGACAAATTATCTTTGGCTATTGATGGAGGCAGCCAAATAGTGGAAAATGTTATTGGGGAATAAATTATTCAACAAACATAATCCATAAATTAGTCATGATTATTATTTAACTAGCTTTACTGATGAAATATTTTTACTGAACAGAGGAAGAATAGGTGTTTCCAGGGATATACACAATAACACACTAAATTTAGGTCAGAAATTAGGGTTGTTTCTCATAATGAGGGATGCAGAGAAGTAGCTGACTAATCAGTCTGGGTTCCCTTTAGGAGAACTTGTTTATGTGGCTTTTGATATAGACTGAGTGACTGCTCCCTGCTTTAGCTGATGAACATACCAAGACTATTTTCCCCTGTGTTCTACAAGTTTTGGATCCTTTAGATGGGTTTACTCCACCCCCTTTGTAATCTGCTAGTTTTGCTGATTGTGGACTCAAGGCACAATGTGGGGGAATTTCATACACAACAAATCACTTTCTGATTTTATATGTTAAGAAATAACCCTGGCACTAAAATTTTCCGAAGCCATCTTTGCTCTCCTGACTTCTTTCCTAGTTTAGATTATCCAATTCACTTACCCCAGTTTCTCTCAAAAGACATAGGCTACATCTACACTACAGCACTTACAAACTATCTCATGGGACTGGATAGCTCAGGGGATTAGTCATGCACTATAGGGTTTGAGTCTAAGCAGCACTCGGTTTTGTATGCTGTGTGTAGCTGCACTGCTGTAGAGCTTGTGCTGGAGACGCTCTAAACCAATGGGAGAGAACTCTCCCATCGGCTTAATAACTGCTGTCTACACCGGCACTTAGGTCGTGTCGTTTAAGTCACTCAGGTGCCTGGATTATTCACACCCCTGAGTGACATAATTTATACTGAAGTAACCTGTAGTGTAGACAAGGTCATAGTTTATCAGTTTTAATGTCCACACTGAGCTGATTTCTCATTTCTTCCTGTTCAAGTTTGAAATATTCTATGCTATTTGAACTTCTTGGGGCTACCTTGACATTTTTCATGTTGCTCCCTGAGGCCAGAGAGCAAATATTATTGCCGATGTTTATATCCCTAACATTCCAATGTAAAATTGCCGTACCAGTCCTTCAGAGAACGCTAGTCAAAAATTGATTTACATTTTCTTTTGAGATGGGGGAGGGGGTTAATTAGGTGATCCGGCTAAGTGGCACTCCTTACAACTTGTCACCACGAAAAGGACACACACAGAAACACTTCAGGTATTTTTCAAATAAAGATCTATACTGGATCGCGCCAGGGATTAGTAATGCGCTATAGGGTTTGATTCTAAGCAGCACTTAATTCTGTATGCTGAGTGCTGCAAAACGAGGATCTACCTGATTCTCTGCCCCAGCCTTTGCCCTGGCTTAGCCTAGGGCTTGCTCTAACTTGTACCAGCTGTCAGTTGTCTCCAACAGACCATTTGTGTGTAGCGAGAGTGCATGGCAATCTGGCCACTCGTCCTTCTGCCCTCAACATACCATCCACCATTCCTGGCACGAACCCCTAGACCTGAGTCTTTGCAAAGGGAGGCTATGCTCCATTCCTCTTAGCTGCCTGAGTGTCACAAAAGGAGCTGGCCAGAAAATCTTACTTTCAAATTGTTGATTCAAATGTAGCCCTGGTCACTATGCTACTCTGTCTACACAGCAACTAAATACCCCCGTCTGGCCCATGCCAGCTGACTTGGTCTCCCAGAGCTTGGGCTATGGGGCTGTTTCATTGCTGTGAAGACTGCCGGGCTTGGACTGGAGACCAAGCTCTGGGACTCTGTGTGGTGGAAGTGTCTAGAGCTTGAGCTGTCAACCAAGCCTGAAGTCTACATAGCAATGAAACAACACTGCAGCCTGAACCCCACAAGTCTGAGTTGGCCGGCACAGGCTAGCCATGGGTCTCTAGTTGCTGTGAAGACATACTCAGGAGTGATCAAAAGTTATTACCCACTGGTGTCTATTTACTGGCCTATCTCAAATGCATTTCCGCATTTTCAGTCCAGGCCCCAGTAGATGCGTGTCCACAAAAAACAGCAGCAGCAGCAGAATTGCCATCCTGTTGGCAGGCTCAACAGACTAAAAGGGCTGTATAAACTGAACCAAGCTGGTCCCTCCATGAGGTTTATTGGCAGAGTACTATGGGAAGCTTGCCCCTATGGTACCTATTCTGTGGTTAAGTAGAGGCATTCAGGCTCCAGGCATGTCAATTTAAAACCTCATGATTACTGAATTTAACTACATGTAACCAAGCCCTCACTTGTAACACCGAGAGACCCCAGTTGTCTGAGGGCGGGATCGAACATTGGACCTCTGGAGTGTAGTGCATGAACCTCTACCGCATGAGCTAAAAGGCAACTGCCTGTTAGGAAAGGCTGTAGAGCAGACTCATTTTCTCTCTCTTTCTCTCTAAGTGGTATCGGTGCCACCAGCTAGGACAGAACTCCACACCCAGGAGGTGTGTGGGTTACATACAAAAGGGTAAAGCGAAATAAAATGATGAAAGTGTCATCTCAAAGGAAAATGATAGAGTGCCTGGAAATGTCTTTGAAGCTTAATTCTGTGTGGCCAGACCATTTCTATGTTCACAGCTGTGCAAAAACCACTCGCTTATACCATGGTGGGGAATAACCACAGGGAAAAAATGATTTCAGAAAATGAATTTGACAACATTATCTGTTATATCTTTATCCTTTCATTGGTGCATTTTTCATGTAGGCCACAAGTCTTCCTTTAATAAATCATACGTCTTGACCTTGGGTTCTTTTCCTGTCAATTAACTTCTGTCTTTGAAAACAACCTTTTACATAGAGCTTCTCCTCATTGAATTTGGCTGGTTACTTTACTTTTAATATAATTTAGAATGTGGATACGCATTTCTTATATCACATTTATTCACATTAGCTATTTTTACCTGTTCCTTTCCAATTCTTTGTTTACATGCTTTAATGTCTCTTATGTCCCTGATGTCTATAACTGGCACAAATGCAGAAGCAATGACTCATTTGAACATCTGATCCTAAGTGAAAATATTTGATCTATGTTGACAATTATGCCCCTCAGGCTATGAAGTTTTTTTAGACTGCAAAACAGAGACACTGTTTGTATGCTCCAAATCTCCTATTCTGTTGTATTTAATCAGGGAATATGTAGAACCTTTGTTTTGTGAATGCTCATAGATAGAACTTCCTTTAAAAGTGGCTAGGATTGATAAATAAGCTGCCACTATTTTGATAGTTCAACAAGGCCTGAATATTTTCTTAAAGGGCTTGTATAGATGGTAAATGGAATGCAAATAGCTAAATTCACCCCTTCAGGTATTTTGAATCAAGTCTGTATTGTCACTTTTATTAGAAAATAGCATCAACATTTATGAAAAAAAGAACTTTAAGGCAGCGAAGTCAAGCACTCAGAAATTAGAAAATGCGAAAATTAAGATTATACACTTTATTAATAATACAGGCATACATTAATGGTAGTCTTTAATTACATGATCACACACTCTTTTTTTCCTACAGCCCTGCTGTCTCATTTGGTACACTGAATAGACCATGCTCATTGAATGGGTAGTTATTCAATATTTATTTTTTCCGCATCATTTAGTGAGTAGCCGCAAGCATTATTTACTGTACACCAGCCAAACCCTGCACTGAATGTAGACTTATTTATTTCATCATGGGCTTTTCTATGGTGCTCTCACCACAGTAACGGTATGCTTCAGAAACATTAATTAAACTTCAAAACACCCCTGTAAATGGGGGTACTCTATATCCCCCCTTTTTACAAAGGGGAAACTCAGGCATTGAGGCCCAGATTCTCAGAGTTATTTAGGGACCTAACTCCCATTGATTTCTATGAGAGTTAGGCACTTCAATATCTTTGAGGACTGGGGCCTGAGTGATTAAGGTAAAAATTAACACATGTGCCCACAAACTTTGGGTACCTGACTTAGGAAACCTAGGGACTATTTTTTTCAAAGTGCTTAGTATTTTTATAGCACAGCACCAGTTGGCTTCAGATGCAGTTGTGAACACTCAGCATTTCTGCTAATCTGGCCACTAGTGTCTCAAGTTAAGCACACAGATGAGTTAGAGACCACTAGTGAAAAATGTTGGTTTGTGACTTGCCCAGCATCACACAGAAACAGGGGCCCTATTTCATGTATTTAAACACAGGATTGTGATGCATATGCACAAGGAATTAAATCAAAGTCTCACAGGCAACCTGAATTCTGGCATCTCCTAATATTTGAGTCCTTGACTTTGCAATCAATGTTCATTTAAGGTAATTTTTTGGACTGTAAATTTCTAAAAAACTGTAAAATCACAGTGAAAAACACAGAAATTCCATCACATGGAAGCATATTAAACTCATGTGGATCATCAGCAGGGTTGGGACCTTTAGATTCACAGCATAGATCTCTGCCACTTGAGCTAATAGCTGTTGTTATCCTCAGCTTGGTGCACCCAGTAGAGGGCGATGAGACACACATTTGGTTTTGTAGTTTGTTAGAGAAATGTTGAGACTCAGGAATTGTGGGTTCAAGTCTAGGTTCTAGAGAAGAGTGTGCACTAACAGTTATACCTGCTTCTGCCCCTGTACCCTCATCTGCTCTGATCCCCCTTGCTCTTGCCATGGCTGTCCTGCCATGGCCCTCCCTCCTCTGCTCCTATTTTCCCCTCCCCCCAATTTGCTGCCTTTACTCCTTCCCTCTCCTCAACTCCTCCCGATCTTCCTCTGATTGCTCCTCTCTTCCTCTCCCCTCAACTCATTCCCCAGTCCCCCTGGCTTCTGCTTCTATCTCCTTCCCTGACATTGCCCCCCACAATTTTTTCTATGTAGAGCCAATGCACCTCCCCGACACACACACCTATCCCTCCCACGCCTCCTCCCTCTGCATTTAAGTCAAGCTGCTTCCTCCTTCTCCTCAACACTACCTATGTACCTGCAATGGGCAGATCTGACAGCATAGGAGAGAGAGTTTCAGTTGTGAAGCCCAGTGCTGCGGCTCCAGGATGAAACATGTTCAGTCACTCTGTGGGGATGGTACATGTCCAGTCATGCAGAAGAGTTGTGGGGCTATGGAGCATGCTCAGTGCAGATGGAATTTTCGAGACTTTAACTGCTAAACTTTACAAGTCTCTACAGAGCATGTGCAAATAGAGATTTCCAGAGGCTTATAAGCTTGGCCAAATTTGGGCAGATTTTCATGGGGGTAGCAAAAGACACTTTCCTGATATCACGTTAACCTTGCTGCCAATTTTCAAGTCCCTGATCCATAGCATGGAAGTATTAAGCTTCTCGGTGAAACAGCTGTAAGGAATTTAACACGTGCAAAACAATGTTTTTTCTCTTAACCTCATTTGGAGAAAACAGATGGATTATGTTAGCTGAAACTTTAAAAAAATGGGCCAAATTCCCTATTGACATAAAAACACAGGAGTTTAATCTGCTTATGCTGGTGGTAAATTTCGCCACTTATAACGCAAAGAAATTTCGAGAAGGTAATACCTTTTAAGTGCTTTTCTTAATGCATAGTGAAAAAGCGTGCCACAGCCATAACTACTACTTATGCACAGTAATACAGCATTGGATATTACAACATTTTCTGTGGAGAACAACAAATATGAAATGATTTTGCTGAAAATCTGTTTGAAAACCTTACCCATCAATCAAACCTTTTTTTGTTTCTGTGTTTTCCTCCTCAGAGCTGTGCTGGACTATCTCAGATCTCATATTGCAAGTGTCACATCCCCATGTAAAAAGAACAGGAGTACTTGTGGCACCTTAGAGACTAACAAATTTATTTGAGCATAAACTTTCATGGGCTACAGCCTACTTCATCGGATGCATGTAGTGGAAAATACAGTAAGAAGATATATATATGTATACACAGAGAACATGAAACAATGGGTGTTACTATACACACTATAAGGAGAGTGATCAGTGAAGGTGAGCTTTTATCAGCAGGGGAGAAAAATGTTAGTTTTTAGTTAGTTAGTACCAAACTTAATGTTTTTATTAGTCCATAATTTCATCACCTGCTGGGAAGCTAAAGTACAAAGTCCCATAAAGTCCCTGCTCCAATGACTATTGAATTATTTATACACAATGGAATGCTTCAGCAGGAGAGCTTGAGAGAGACTCACCCCAGAATACCCAATAAGCCAATGACTAGGGCAATCTCCTGCAATGTGGGAGACCCAAGTTCCAATCCCTTCTCCATGTCAGACAGAGGAGGGAATTCAACCCAAGTTCCCCACCCCCCAGATGAGTGCCCTAACCACAGGGCTAAAAGTTATATGGGAGGTGGCCACCTCCACCCAGAAAAATCCATTTTGGATTTTTGGGTCAATTTGTTCTTCCTGAAATGTATTCTTCTGATTCACCAAAATTTATCCTGATTTTGAATTTGGTTTGACCCAAACTTTTTTTTTTTTTTTTTTTTAATTCAGAACTATCAGCAAACCAAAAAATCACTTATTTGCCCAGCTCTAGTAGATGTGCTGATCTGTCCTCTAGGGGTTAGCAGCAATGGGACAGGTGTTTTACTGCTATTGAGTGTCAGTGAAACACTGGTCTTATGCTGTGTTAAATATATTAAAAAAAGAGTGTTGATGGGGGCAGAGATAGAGGCTCTAGTGCAATCCAGCCAGATTGAACTCTCCCTTACTTACCCTCACACACACGCTCTGCCATGAGCCTACAATTTTGACTCTGAAAATTTGGTGCAGTGTGTTCAGCAAAGAAGGATTTCCCCAGCTCTAGGAAGGCATATGGCATATTCTCATGCTCTGCTTGAATGACCAGGCTAGGTGTGAACCCAGAATGCAGGCTAAATGCCACTCTCATGGGGTTAACAGACATGCTGCAGCATCTCCTTTGCAGGCCCAAAAAAGACAAACAAATCATAGATAAGTTCAACAGCACTCATAACACAGCCTCCTTGTTAAGGAAAGTCCTTCCCTAAACCACGTGGCTGTAGGAAAATATTTGGTGGGACTTCTGCTATCTAGCTGGCCTTTTGATTGAGTCAGTTTTGTTTAAAATTGAAGATTTTACAAAGAAAGCACTGAAGAGAGAAGCAACACTGTTCAGAGCGCTCCTGGCATGAGATGTACGTTTTGTGTCGAGGATACCATATGGAGATGAAAACACAGTAATGCTGCTGTGTGTTTGGAGCTCCAGGCTGTAGGCATGTTGCTGTGTTTCCTTTATTTGTTTTACTACTTCCCCTCAAAACTTTTTGCATCATTTTGGAGCTTTTCCCAAGTTGTGGTTTGCATCTCCTGTTTGCTCACAGGAGGCCTTGCATTCTTTTCAGTGGATGGCATTAAGTTGTGTTGCCATGGCAGAAGCTATTTGTCATAAAGAAAGACTGCAAAGAAACAAATGCCATTGCCCTCGTGTTTGAAGGATGGTGAGGAAAATATGTAACATCTTAATCAAAAACTATTTGACTGGTGCATGAACTTTAGTTATCTACACATTGAAAACATGGCAGAATTTGGCTCCTTCAAATGTACTTGAACTGGGCAGAGCCCATTCCACAGCTCTGACTAATCCACTTGTCGTGACTGGAATATTTAGGGTTGTTTTTTATGTCCAGGTAAATCAAAGCATAATAACTAAGGCTTTGAAAGCAAAAATGCTTTAAAAGCTCAGGGTGCTGAATTGGGTGGCTTCATAGTGGTAAAAATCCACACACTTGACAAATGTCTCTGTTTATTGTTAGGATTTTTTCTAAGTGACTGAAAGCGTAGTTGAAACCTGACAACTCTTTCTCCCTCTCACATTCCAACTAAGGAACCAGTATGTGGTAAGATAACAGCCTAGTGCAGAGACTCTGATTATGCTGAATTTTTACATGGAAGTTGACTTCATCCAATTAATAAGAGAAGGAAATAGGTTTTGTTTTCTCTTTGAAGGGAAACATTAAGTAATGGCTTTATCTTAATTGGCCAGGCATTGCCCAAGGGACCAAAATTAAGTGGCTATGGGCCATCGGAGTGCTGGAGAACTGTAGAATTAACACCCTGATAAAAAAAAAGAATTCAGATTGATTTTCCAGCTTAAAAATAATGAAGTTCTACATGCCAAAAAATGTAATGCAATAATGGAAAACCCGGAGCTTATACAATGGGACCTGATTGTGATCTCAGTGCTCCATTTGTATTCATTTGCAGTGTGAAACAAAGGAAGGTGTTTGGATCCTCTGTCTTTATATAAAGCCTCTGCTACAGCACTCAGGCTGGTCTTGAACCAGGCTTCCCACAGTCTCGCTGCCAAATCTACAAAAATTTTCCTGGCTGACATTCAGGAAAGTACAGCTCGGGCGGTAGGATGGAAAGTTAAAACACTCTGCCTGGATACACTGAAACATATACAAACACTGCTTGACGTATGGCGTTGATTCACTCTGCACAAGCTGTCCCCACTCTATCCTAAGGGGAGAGAACTGTGAAGCTCTTTAAAATCATTTCGGTGAAGAGCTTTAGATGTTAGCAAGAAGAATAACCTAAACACTCATCAAGGCACTTTCACTCAGGGAATTAGCAATGTCCAGTCAGACTGTAACAGTCTTCAAACTAAGGGTGGGTTTGATCCTTGAATGTACAGCAGCGGGTGTATTTTAAAAAACAACAATGATTGAAGTTAGTATTATTCACTGTGTGATTAAAAGATTTCCCTGCACATTAGGGAAATTGTAGACATTTAGATGCTCAAGGTTACTCTTCCAGACCGAGAGTAGCTATTCTAATAGCATAGCGTGAGGCATAAGCGTTATTTACAGTAGTGCCATCCAGTTAGTACCAGCTGCCACAGAAAACCTCTGCTCATGGGACAGGAAATGTCTCACTGCCATGGGGAGCATAACAGACACTTGCCTTGTTTAAAAAATATCACTGACCACGAGAATCGTATTAACTAAGGGGCAAATGCTGCCCTCTGCGTCCCTCAATTCTGCAGAGGATCCCCTGGTGGCAGAATGTGTGGTTCCACTGTGCAAGGGGAGGAGGATCTTGATCTGGGGGGCTGTCGCAGAGGGGGCCCTGCTCCATGTGAATTCCAATCCCAGCAGCATGCAGGGGAAGATCTGTTGCTGCATACAGCTGCAATTCTCTGTCCTGTAAGGGATTGTATTCAGGCTAGAGTTCACTATTTCAGCTTCAGGGCTGAAGCAGCCTCTGCAGAGCAGATCCACAGCAACTCTGGGTGCCTGAGGGGGAAGCATTGGCTCTACCCCTACCTTTGTACAGAGCCCAGCTCTGGGCTGAAGATATGTCCTTAAGCACAAAATCCTGCAACCTGCTATGTTGGAGTGCTAGTAGGAGAAAAGAATGGAGGGCTATTTCTGCTGCCCTCTGTGACACACCAGGGTACAGTCTAGACCAGTGTGGGGCTGTGTCACTTCTGCTATGCAACCTTGGGTGCTTTCCAAAGCCTTGCTGAAGTAGCTCCCAGCTGGGCTGCTGACAAACAGCCTTCCAACATGCAAGCCATGCCCTGAGTATCTGTGAGTAACTGCAGCCTACCAGCCACAATTCGGTTACACTCTGACACTCACCAGCCTTGGTTATACTGAAGGATAACCCTAACACACCTCCAATCTCAGATTTCCCCCAGAAATGTATGTCCTGTACTGCCCAGCCCTCACCTGGACAGTACAAATATTTTAAGTCCGTTATTCCTTTAAGGGAATAATCTGTCATTTTATTATTTCAAATAATTATTCAGACACTTCAGTTTGAACACACTGGATTAGATAAAAGAGTAAAACAAGTTTCTTAACTACAAAGAGATTTTAAGTGAGAACAAGAAATGAGGCATAAAAGTGAGAAATGGTTGCAAGAAAAATAAAAATAAAATGCTCACTAATGCCTATCTTAATAAACTATATCAGTGTGACGCACTGTACCTCAAAGTAGCATCCTGTAACCTGCATATTCATTATTTGTATATGGTTGTGATATTTCATACAAAGCATGCCTTGTAAGGTACCATATGAAAGGTCATGATTTGCCAGAACTCATCGTTCTGTCAAAATATGTATATAATTATTGTGTATCAAGTTATGAGATTTTGCTATATGGTTGTTATTGAAATTTGTGGTACGATACCCACAGCTAGCTCTCCAGTGGCAACAAAGGAGGTGACCCACACCCCAGTGGGTCTTAAATGACCATCACCAGCCATTGACCAGCAGGGGAACTGTAAACAAAGATTTACAATTCAGTAAGAGACAGTTGCGCAAGCACCACACAATGGGGATTGCTCAACTCTGTGACTCAGCAAGGCCCACCACGGCATGTCTGGGCCAGTACTTTTCCAGGGACATGAATTGAGAGTGTAAAATAAAGGACAGTGGCATTATGAGTCCACCTCTCTCCTCCCACATCTACTCTGAAGACAACAAGAACACTGGGAAGACAAAGGCTTTGAACTGAGGAGATTGGATTTAGGCTGAGAAGGGAATTCAGCCTGTGTATTAAGAACTGTAACCTGCCTGCAACATCCAGTGGAGTGAGAAAAGCTGTTTGAGTCAAACCTTACCGAGTGTGATAAAGTTTAGGATTTAGAATGTGTGTTTACTTTTTATTTCTTATGTAACATTGCTGGCTGGGATGATTTAGTTGGGGATTGGTCCTGCTTTGAGCAGGGTTTGGCTAGATGACCTTCTGAGGTCCCTTCCAACCCTGATATTCTATGATTCTATGATCTCTGACCTTTATGCCTAGCACTTATCACTTAAAATTTATCTTTCTCTAGTTAATGAACTTATTTTAATGTTTTATGTTTACCAGTGAGTTTTTCTAAAGTTCTTGAGGAATCTGCTCAGATTACAAAAGCTGGTGCATGTCCACTATCCTTTGACAAAGTGATGAACTAATTAATGAGCTTCCATTGTTCAAGAGAAGGTTTTGAGCAGTGTAAGATGGTACATTTCTGGGGGTGCCAGGCTGGGGGCTGAAGGGATTTGCTGGTGTCTCCCTCTGTTTAGTTCAAGAATGAAGCATTCATGCAACTTAGCTGGGTGTGTCCCTGCATGTTGTTGACTGAGTGATCACAGCACCTGGAGGGGTTTGCTGCTTGTCACTAGCAAAGCATCGTGAGAGACAGCCCAGGTTGGTGAGTTAAGAGGACACAGCAGTCCCAGAGTTCCAGGTTGTACACCGGGGATCTGTCACAATCAGATTTAAGCAGAGTTTCTCACCACATGCTTTCAGCAGTTTTACTTACCAAACTCTGTAGATCAGGGACATCTTCTCCCAGAGTCTAATGAATGCTTCCTATTATCTGTTCGGGTGCAGTGAATGTGATAGGTTGGGATGGAAAGAGGGGTCTCTTGGAGTGTTTGTCGCTCCTTTTTGTAGCTTCAGCCCCCCTTTTGAAAAACATTTCCAGCTGAGAACCAGGAGTCAAAAAGTCTATGTGGAAGGATATTCCTTGATTGTTTTTTCACCTGTTTGAACTTCCTTTGTCTTTCCTTCCTGCCTGATGACTCTGTTTACTGCTTAGATGTAAATTAAGCAGTGCACACAGTCCTTTGTTTAGCCAGACCTGTTTGCCAACTTCTGTTTGGGCATGGCTGTGGGGTTTGGAACACATGTTAATAACACCATGCAAGGGAATCTTATAACTTCTCATACAATGTTGCCACACATATTTTATCAGGACTATACTGACCTGCAAATTATGAGTTTTCAAATGATAGCTTACAAGACATGCCTCGTACATAAATTATTACAGTAGTGTGTAGGGTGTGAACACACGGGTGTATTCAGTCACACTCTCCCCTTTCAAAACTCCAGTAAGGTTAGCCACCTGATGACCTGGAGGCAGCAGATGAGGTTTTGTCTTTGTATGTAGATCTGTGATTGCAGATACAATGTCACACAGACCTTTTGTAATAGTTTACCAGACCTATGAAAGACTGCACCTGTTTCTTTGGTTTGGGCTACAGGCCAGTTTATAATTATTTCAATTTTCAAGCAATGAGGGGATATTGGACCTCCCCCTACCCCGCGTCCCAAATAAGGAACTCTGGCTCTTCCAATTTTACACTCAGAGGCTTTTATGGTTAGGCCTGATTGACCTTTGACAGCACAATCTTTAAGTGTTTTGGGTTTTTTTGTTTTGTTGTTTGTGATCAGCTCAAGTGGAAGTTACTTCAGCAAGGCATTGTAAGGCACCCAAGGTTGCAGGGCAGCGGTGACACAGCCCCCCACTGGTCTGGACTGTACCCTGGTATGTCACACCCTCCCGTCCAGATTCTTCTACAGACACGCATATATTTAGGAGAGCAACATTGCAGTCTAATACTCAGGTGAGTCTCTTCAAGTCAGGCAGCATGACCTCCAAGGGGCATGGTCACTGGTTTGGGGATGTGATCAGGCCCACAGTCCATGCCAGCATAAACACTATGACCTGCAGCAGGTACTAGGTAGGAATGCTATCTGGTAATTTTTAAGAGTATCGACTTGCAGGACACCATGCATTTGCACCCCACCACATGGCTGGCACTTGTTTTCTCCCAGCCCTGCAAGCAGCTCCAAGGAGTAAGCAGAAGCATTGTGATTAGTGTTATCATTTTCTCTCCACAAAGAGCAACCATAGACTTCTCAGTGAGGATGACTTTTATATTATGTCAACAGTCCAAGTAAACAAAGATAATAAATTATGAGCCCACTAGAAAGCACAGTGTGTACAGGACTGCCAACTCCTAGCGTTCAAAAAGCACAACTAGCTAAAGTTAGGCAACAAAGGACAAATTCATTCCTTGAAGTTAAGTACTAAAGTGAACAGCCTTATGCCAGAGATTAGTTTCTATATATTTTCCATATTATATTACATTTTCCCATTTCAAAGGCCCAGGAAAGCATAAAGTAGATCAACAACTCCATTGAATATATGGAAGGAGGAATTAGTTTATTACTTTATTCCATCTGACTGGGATGCTTCATTTATTGTATAATGCTGAGTGTGGTTTTAAGTGATGTCAGGACACCCAACATTTTGGATAAACACCTTTTAGATCTAGAAATCAACATACACAAAGAATAAATTCATAGATTTTAAGGCCAGAAGGGACCAGTAGATCATCTCACCTGACCGCCTGCATAGCACAGGCCATAGAATTTCATCCAGTTACACTGCTCTACCTCCAAAATGTTTCTGAAATAAACGTAGTCAAGCTTTACTAATTCTGGGTCACTGAGAATGAAAATGATGCTTAAAATTGTTGATTGGCTCTAGTTTTCAAGATATGCTATTGGGTCAGTATATACGACCCTTGACTTGGGAATGGCGGAGGATAAGTGAGTTATAAAGGGAAGGGATCTCAATTTAAACCAGAAATGACTAAAATACATCTTTGACTGGATCTATGAATAAATCTATGACTGGGTTTGGACAGTACTTGCTTTTTAGGCAAAACAATGAATGATGCAATCTGAAGCTGGTATTGCGTCATACATGATATGAATTGCATCATGTTATTCCTAGAAG
>NC_048298.1:45973950-45999634 GCF_013100865.1 Trachemys scripta elegans
AAATGTAAAAACTTAAATATCTTAGAAACAGTAGCCAATCAGTTGTTTTAATTGTCATATTTGAATTCAGCACATCAAAATACATAATAAATAGCACATTTTATCTCTGAAGCAGACGACTTCTCAAAAATTGTAGACCAGTGTTATTCCTGTTTTTCATCCAACAAGTTGCCTTTGACTAAAGCGTATCTTTTGGAAAGGCACCCAGTCGTTATCTGAAAATAGCAAGAGACAGAGAATCTACCATTTCCCTTGGTAGTTTGTTGCAATGGTTAATTACCCTCAAAATAGCTATTGTGTCAGCCATGGAATATAAAGCAATTCTGCACAGATTTTCTTTAGATTGATTTCTTCTTTCCATACCCAGGAGCTTAAGTAGTTCTGATTACCTTTGCTCCATTTTCCACAAGCCCCAAGTACAAAACCATGAAAGGAGACAATGTTACACCCAGAGATCTTTTTGATCTCCTCCTCCAGAGTAGTAGTGCACCTTCTCCCCATGGACTGCCTCCACACTAACAGAATTATCCTCCCAATGGTCTATAACATCAACCACAACAGCTTCACGGTCTTTTACAAATACAGTATCAGTGTTGTAGCCATGTTGGTCCCAGGATACTAGAGAGACAAGGTGGGTGAGGTAATATCTTTTATTGGACCAACTTCTGTTCTCTCACCGACAGAAGTTGGACCAATAATAGATATTACCTTGCCCATTTTATCCTTCTAAACACAATATCAGACTTTCTTAAGTTACCATCCTTATTCCTGATACATGGTTCAACCACTGACTTCCAGCTCAATTTGATCATTTTATCAACCAGGCATGAATTATCCTATTGTTTCTTATATTCCAGGCCTCTTTAGTTTTAAAACACTGCCCAGAAATATGGGGAATTGTCTCCTTGACCAAACCACACCATCTACACATCGCATTAACAATTGGCCAACTTCTGACCAGTGCTTCCCTCGTAGGGTACAAGTTAGTTCTTAATTGAAGTGTTGCTATCAGAGTAGAAGATTTATCTAAAAAGGAATTTTTTAGAAAGCATTACTTGTAAGATAGTTCTTAAAATAGTCAATACCAATTCGTTGGCATTTTAAATTCTCCTGTTATTAAATTCCTCGACTCTCCATGTTTTGAGGTTGGGCGTGGAGGCACTAACATTTAAAATCTTTCCCACTAGATCTGTACCAGCATAAATGAATTGCAAGTCTACCCAGCTGTCCTTGGAAGCCATTTGTCTTCTCCATTTTTGAATTAACATATTAGGAATTTATACCAAAAATTTAGTAAGTACGATGCCACCATCCCTAATGTCTGAATAAAACAGCCCATCAGTAGTACATTATGAGAGATGAAAAATATTTGTGACTGTCTTTCTAACCAACATATCTAAATTATACATTTATACATTTAAAACATTTAGAAGGCACATTCAATAATAAGTTATAAGATAATCTGCATGAAATATCAACTTTTAAATGATCAATTTTTCAACTGATTTAAGAGGACCCCTTTAGAAATTGTTACACCAGTCCACCAGTTTAATTTCACGTGATGCATCAACAATTCCAGTCCAAGGTGACCTTGGCACCCAAATATTTTTCAGATTGTCCAGGCTCCACATATTCTATTAATTCACTGTCTAATTTCCAATTATAATTTGGGCTGATAATATAAATTTTATGTTTGAGCACAATGTGGAATCCCTTGGTTTTCCTGATATTAATTTTAGACTGGTATGGGTAAAAAATTGATTTTAGCTTTCTAAATTTTCCTTCATATCCCTATAGCATCCACTAAGGATAGCCACATCATCGCCAAATGCCAAAGTCATGATTTTTTCCCACTGAAATAAAACCACATCCCTCAAAAGGGGATCCAAAGAAATATAAAATAATATTGGAGATAAGAGATCTCTTGTTTCACCCCACTGTGAATTGGGATAGATTCAGACCGTTCCTCACCTACATAAATTTTTATAGAGCAGTTAATATAGAGCTCTTTGATAATTTCTATAAATCTTTCACTAATGCTGAATTTCTTAAAACAATAAATAATATGTCCATGGCCTATCGAATCAGAGGCTTTGGCTGAATTGACAAAAATTAGCAATTTCATCCCCTCTGTGTTTAGCTCCTCTAATTAAATTATTAAAAATAGATATATTTTCCCCAAATCCCAGAACTGAAATAAAACCTTTTTGTCTCTGACATATTTGAATTGTGCAAGTTACTCGGGTCACTAACATTTAGAATGTATTCTGAGCCAAATTAATCCAGTAGTTATTGGTTTCCATGAAGAGAGATGAGCAAACTTGTCAGGATCTTCAGATTTGGGGATTAAACTTGTCCTATTTTCCTTCAAATATTCTCGGATTTGTAAATTGTGTATATTATAAAATTGTTGTAATTATGGTAGAATTTAAATTAAAAATATCTCAAAGATCATTAACTGTAACTTGATTGGGACCAGGGGCACTATAGCTTCTATGCCTCTCGAACTACACCAGCTGATATTGGCCTCATAAGGAGGTTGCTATCTGTCCACTTTTCTGCTTGGGGCCATCCTACCATTATACAATGCCCAAAGTTGTCCAAAATCTCTAAATAATGTTGCTTAATCTCATTAATAGAAATACTGTGTTTAGCCCTATCAAGCTCACACGTAATAATATGTGCTAATCTCTATCAGGGCCAGACAATGGGCAGCCCGTGTGCACCGATCAGCTACAAAATTGTGGTAAGGAGATGAATAGCAAGGTCGGGTCAAGCCAGATCAGTATACAAGGAAGATGGGTCAGGCACCAAGTTGCAGACAAATAGCAAAGATGGGGTCAAGCCAGGTCAAGATATCAGGAAGTCAGGGTTAGGCACCAGCAGGGCCGTCCCTAGCTATTCTGGGGCCCTATTCCAGCCCCCCGCGGGGTGTGTGCATGGGGCCCAAGGCCTCTGCGGGGAGGGGGGGGCGGGAAGGCTGTTCCCAGGCCTCTGGGGGGGGCTGGTTTGGGGGACAGGGGAGAACCACCCCCCAGCACTCACTGGCGGCGCAGCTGAGGCCGGGTCTGCACTTCCCACTGCCGGTGAGTGCAGGCCTAGACATGCTGCAGAGCTCAGAGGAGTGGGGGTGGGGCTGGGGCAGAGCAGGGGCAGGAAGAGGTGGGGCTGGGGTGGTGAAGGGGCAGAGCAGGGTGGGGAAAGAGCAGAGCATGGCGGGGGCCCTGAGGAAGAGCCAGAGCAGGGGCTGGTGCCCCAAATTTCCTGGTGCCCTATGCAGCTGTGTACTTTGTGTATGGGTAAGGACAGCCCTGGACACCAAGTTATAGACAGCAGACAAACAGCAGAGTCAGAGACAAACCAGGGTCAGAAGGCAGAGTTTAGGGTCTACAGCAAAGCAACATTGGTGCAGAAGCAAGCAGGGAGCCTGCATTATTGTGCAGAGTGCTTCCCATGATGGCTTCCAGGTTTAAATACCAGCATAAGCCAATCAGTGGGCTGTGCAGGGCCACCACTGCAGACCCTAGTGTCATGGAGTTCTCCATCAGAAACCCAGCCAAAGCTTCCAGTGGCAATGAAGAAGCAAAAGTGACCCAGAACCCTCATCACTGTCGGTTCTTACACTCTCTTCCCTTTACAGATATTCTTATTTCCATTACTATTATTTCTAGCCCTAATGGGATGCTCGATTAGGTGAATGAACAGTTCTAGGAATTTCCATCAAGGATTTACACAGCTCTTCCATCATTCCCCAACCAAATGAAGTCATCTGCAATCTCCAAAGGCTTTCTTTTATCACTTTCAATAGATTTAAGATCTGTTCTGCATTGCTGTCATTATTAAGAGCCTTAAGCATGTTGATTTTAGGATGTTCCTTTAATAATTTAATGCTCTCGTGTAGTGATGGGACTTCCCAATATGCTCCCAACAAGGTCATTCTCAGGAACTTGAACCACACTCATTGATGCTTCTTTAACCCTTTTTAACGCTAAATTCCTCCTTTAATCGGCTATCTGTTTATTGGTTAATTGGCTATCAATACATCTATTAATATTCCTCACACTGGTATATTTTATCTTTGGATTAAAAATTCAATTTCTTCCTGTGACAAAACCCTAGAACAGCGGTTGGCAACCTGCACGTGGCCCATCAGGGTAATCCACCGGCAGGGCACCAAACCATTTGTTTACAGTTGTGCAGCCACCTGCAGCTCCCAGTGGCTGCAGTTCACCATTCCCAGCCAATGGAAGCTGCGGGAAGCGGCGGCAAGGCTATGATGCTATTATGTCTATTTTCCTCAGGATTAAATAAGGCAAATGTAAGGTAAACCGGTCTCAAACAAATATGGATCATCTAACATAGCTAAATTCTTACAATAAAAACTAGGCTTAGAGGTATCCCATTCCAACTCTTTAAAAAGGCCATTTGAAAAACCAGTAGTAAAATGGTTGACAAAACATCACTCACCTCACCGTTGTCAATACAGTCTTGATACTCTTCTCCTTATAGGCGATTGTATTCTTTCTCTCATAGGCATTCCACTCAAGAAGAAGGTTGTCATGCTGGCAGACCCACCAGGAACCAACTCATGCCAGAGTCTCAGGCCAATTCACTTGTGTATTAGTATAGATCAAAGTGTAAATGTTAAATGAATAAGAGTGTTTGGTGTTTAAACTTCATGGAAACTAGTGGGATGTTACTTGCATTGTTTTCACTTATCTGTATCCCGTTATAATGTAGTAGCAAACATTTGCATTGTGTATACCCCTGTAACTAAATAACCCATCAAAGGAAAAAGAAGCATGGAGGAATGCAAATGAAGAACTTTAACAGAAAAGTGCTAATTTCAAAGCAAGTGGTCACTGTGTTTGATGATTGGGTCAAAATGCATTCCTCACTCTCTGTCATCAAAGGAAAAGCCCAATGGGTAGTAACACTGTCAACTTGTTTTCTGTGAGAAGCTGTAAGTATGGACTCAAGGAAAGCTCATTTGTCTCTGGACTGTTTGGACTCTTATAGGGAAGTGTACCAGATACAAAGCGGAGATTCCCAGAGACAAGCTGGGAACCCTGAAAAGACTTTTGGGAAACTGGTACTTTATTACATCACTACCACCATTTGGAATTACAAACTGTGACTCCCCGGTGCATATATTTTACCTCTCAATAACTCTCACTTCCTTTTCTTAGCTGATAAACCTTTAATTAGTAATTAGTACAGGAGTACTGTGTCCAGTTTTGGGCCCCCCACTACAGAAAGGATGTGGACAAATTGGAGAGAGTCCAGCAGAGGGCAACGAAAATGATTAGGGGGCTGAGGCACATGACTTATGAGGAGAGGCTGAGGGGACTGGGGTTATTTAGTCTGCAGAAGAGAAGAGTGTGTGTGTGTGTGTGGGGGGGGGATTTGATAGCAGCCTTCAACTACCTAAAGCGGGGTTTCAAAGAGGATGGAGCTAGGCGGTTCTCAGTGGTGGCAGATGACAGAACAAGGCGCAATGGTCTCAAGTTGCAGTGGGGGAGGTCAAGATTGGATATTAGGAAAAACTATTTCAGTAGGAGGGTGGTAAAGCACTGGAATGGGTTACCTAGGGAGGTGGTGGAATCTCTATCCTTAGAGGTTTCTTAGGCCCGACTTGACAAAGCCCTGACTGGGATGATTTAGTTGGGGTTGGTCCTGCTTTGAGCTGGGGGTTGGACTCGATGCCTCCTGAGGTCTCTTCCAACCCTAATCTTCTATGATTCTACGGTGTGATTTTTGGTTTGAGTGACCTTTTATCATAAAGTTCAGTTTGTCTGGATGGCAAAATAAACTGGTGAGTCTAAGGGGACTGTCTGTGACTCTGTGGTAAGACTGGTATAGTGATCCAGGAGTTCACATTTGTTACTGGCTTGGTGAAATCTAAGTATAGAACACACCACCAGCTTGGTCTATCTGCCCTGTTTCCGACAATCTTCCCTGAGGTGGGCTCTCACAGCCGTGAGCCACTCCAGACAGTCTGACAAAGGTCTTCATGAATAGGACCTGTAACCTCTATCATCCCTGCAACGTATTTGTTGGTTAGTGCATCAAAGCTGGCAGTGGGGACATTGTTAATCTGATCCAGTGCAATTCCGCTAGAAATAAAAATATTATTTAAAATCTCCATAGTTTTTAAAGTATAACCTTTATCATGGGGAGGCACCCATGCCTGGGGAAGGTTACCCTTTCCAGGGAGGCAGATGTACATGGGGCTGCCCACCCCAGTCCCCAGCCCCCCAACCTATGGAGAGGGTCACCCTCTGAACTCAGCCCCGCAACTGGCACTGGTTTCTGACTCTCACCATGAGAAGGGTTATGGTAGGACATTCCACTCAGGGGCTTTCCTGATGGAGGCGTCCTTGAAAGCTATCTGCCAAGTCCTAGTGGGAGGGTGGAAGAGGCCTTGGATCTTCAGTGGTGCCCCTACTTGGTCAGACTTACACCTCACCTTCCCTCACCAATTACCCAATTCACCTCTCCCAATCCAGGCATCTTGGGGGTGGGGTCCCTCCACCCCGTGACCATCCAGACTTGACAACTGCAAGAAATCCAAAACATCTTTTTAAAAAACCTGATGACAGCCATCGAACACAAAAACAAAAAGTGGATCCAACTGCAACTACTCCACAACCCTCAAAACACCACCTCTGGGTGAAACCATGGCACCAATACCTACCACATGGACACTACATGACACTCGAACATCCTCAATTTATCAAGACTACCCCTAACTGGAGCTGAATTATCTGTTTGCTCTAAGGGACTGAACTTCTGCCCAACCAAAGAACCTGATACCATACTAACATGGAGAACTAGAAGAATTCTTCCACCGACTCTGCCTCAGAGAATTCTTTCACAACAATGACAACACCACTCACAATTATCACATCCCCACTGACAGTCATAAATCTGTTCTCTACAGCCAGGCACTCAGATATCATAGAATAAGCTTGAGGAGAAAGTCCAGGATATACAGCTTAACACACTGAAAATTCCCTTTTTCTGGCCTTCAAACAACCCCCTGCCCCCCAACCTCTCCAAGGTCATCATCAGAAGCAAGCTCTCCACACACCAGGACACACCATTTCAAAGCGGTACCAGACCCTGCCAGAACAACAAATACAAAACCTGCAGACATATCTCCATTGCTACAATGATCCACACACCACAACATACCTTTCAAACTCCATGGTTCCTACACATGCTTATCACAACGTATTATCCTGTGCACTAAATGCCCCAATAACAAACATGTGGGTGAAACCAGACAATCACTAGGCTCTCGAATGAACTCACCCAGGAAAATGATAAAAGACAAAAACACCCCGTTACCCTTTCACAAAGCGATCAATTGATATCTGACCCATCAGTCCCCATCCTCAAAGGAGACCTCCAAAGCACTTTCAAAAGAAGAACCTGGGAGCTTAAATTCATAACTTTGCTATACATTAAAAATCATAGCCTGAATAAAGACACTGGATTTATGGCTTATTACAACAATCTGTAACCCACTATCACCCCCTTTTTGTCCTATGACTGCAGAGGTATTAATGGGCCACTTCACCTCAAATGGTCCCTTTAGAATATGTGCTAACTACTTATGCTAAACTATCTGTTCCATGTTGTATTTAGCTGTGACACACTTAGTACCTTTCCCAGACCTGAGGAAGAGCTTCGTGTAGCTCAAAAATTTGTCTCTCACCAACAGAATTTGGTCCAATAAAAGATATTACCTCACTCACCTTGTCTCTCTATTGAAAAGATACTCAACAACTCATGGTTCAACTAGAATGTTTGATGCAGAGATCATGGTGAAATTCTGTCTCTCATTCTGTTCTATTATATACTGATTCTATACTGCACTTATCACCACATGCAGGAGGTCAGACTCAGACTAGATATACATAGTGGTCCCTTTTGCCCTTACAGTCTATGAATAAATGAGATTAATATTTAGGCACCAATGTTGAAAATGTTGGCCTGTGTGAACTGCCCAGGATTATACAATGTCTGTGTGGCTGAGCTGGGAATAAAATCCAGGAATCATGACCTACAGCACTCTGCTCTAACTCCTAGACATCACTGCCTCATAGCTACTATGGAAGTGTTATACCCTGAAAATACCAGTGAGTTTGCAAGATATGAAATTCAGAGATGTTTCAGTAATACCACAAGGGGTGGTACCAGCACTAAAGAGATTACAGGATCTTATTCTGAGGCTTCAGACTTTAAATCAACAACTTCACTGGAACAAAGGAGCCCTCCTTTTAATATTTTGGTGGCCAGAAGGAGCACGTGGTGTGGTATTACACTAGATCAGCTTTCCTTTGAAGAATTGTTATTGTCTTGCCAATCAGCCTGCCCTCCAAAAGTTAAACTTTTAGCTCTGCCATCAGAATCATAACAAATAATAAACGATACCTACAATTTCCTCATTTCCCCCTCCCCAAAATATACAGGTACATTTGCAGATCTGGGATTAAACTCTCTATTCATTACTGCCTCTGCAAGAAACTAATAATTTTTGTTAAAAAGGAAAAAAAGGCAGAAAAAATGTATAAAACACAATTGTGGAAAGGAAAAAGGAGCTGTCAAAAACAGGAAGTCCCTGCAACTACTTCAACTTCTTAACCTTGAAGTATTATTCAAGACTAACAATATAACCTTTAAGAATAATGTGTCCCATGAAATAGCCATTAGAAGGCCAAACAAAAACGAATAGTTGTAAATCAGAGGGGAAAATGCACAAGGAAATAAAATGCCCCTTAATTTCTGAATTTTACATAGAATTTATCTCAACATCCAATCCTGATTTCCTTGTTTGCTGTCTAGAAGAGTCATCAGTCATCTTTTGGTCTTACAAATAAGGGGCCTGAGTCTCCTATACTTACACTTGTGTAAAACAGGAGTCATTCCGTCGAAGTCAGGAGGCGAATCAGGTCCAATATGGTGGTAGTTGTAAGCAGAGCATGATGATAGTATAAGGGTTGGGTTAAGGCTTAGTGCCCCTATGGTCTGTTTGACATTTGGGAAGCTCTTACTCTATATGTTTTTAAACGGCAGATCCTTTTGGATAGGGACTTTTATTAATTATATGTTTGTACAGTGTCTAAAAACAATTGGGTCCTGAGCTAGTTGAGGTCACTACACACCACTGCAATATGAATAATAAATAATAGCAAAAATAATAGTGTTTGTGGTTTAGAAAGGTTGATGGAGTTTAGGTCATGTTTGCTATCATTGGGATTGGGATTCAGCACTCATGGGCCCTATGCCTGGGTCAGCCACTATTTTCAATGCCATCTTAGGTTCTTAACTTCACAGTGCCTCACTTTCCCCAACTGTGAAATGGACACAGTAAATTTTGTGAGCTGTGATTCATTAAAATGTTTAAGCAATGTGAGAGTGTTGGATGAAAAGTGCTACAGAAGTACAAATTAAGATTAATTACTATTATGAAGCAGGCATCTGACATAATGTGAAATGATGTGGCTGATAAAATCCAGGAGGCTCAACTTCTTTCGTTTGGACATATACAGAGGATGAATAAAGAGGCCCTGATGAAGATAGCATGCCAGGAGAGGGAGGTAGGAAAAAGACCCTGAGGAAAGCCAAGGGAAGTGATGGATGGATTACATCATAGAAGATGATAAGCAGGTGGACTTTAGTGCTGTCTCAGAGAGACGACAGAGGCGACACTTGGAGGGGGGGGCATGTGGAGTCATGTGTGTGAAATTGACACAATTTTGCAAAGTGTTTCAGTTTTGGCAGGACTGCATTTTCCAATGGGAAAAAAAAATGGTCCCAGTTAAGTTTTTCCAACCACCTCTAATTATAAGATTGCATTCAGTGCAAAAATGAACTACTGGATATGGAACTCTAAACCTTGGTGTTCATCCTCCAATGTCATCAAGATGTTACTGAAACCATTTGAACAAACTCATCCCTACTGTAACGCGATTGAAAGGAAGGGCTTTAAGCTAAACCAAAAAATGCCACTCTCATACCAGAATAAGAGTGCCCAGACACTGAATTGTTATAACTGGTAAAACTTTCCTGTGTAGACAAGGCCCTATACAATCAGGTCTTAAGTGGCTTGCATGATCACTGTTGACTAACAAAGATCTTCTCTAGGAAGTGAATGTGCTGCCTCTATAAGTCTCCTTGTCACTGCAAGACTTAGTTGTTTTGGTTAGCTGTTTTGATCTGATCTGGAGGTAATGGATACATTTCTATGGGTCTAGAGTTTACCCTATGTTATAGGGAGCTTATGCTTCCTCCCACTCTTGGGAGCTGGAATCCTGCAGAGTAACTTCTACCGGGTTGGGAGAAGGGAACCTGCTGCAAAGGCTATCGCTAATTTCCTCTCTCCTCAGAAACAGACTCCTCCCAACATGTGGGCACAAAGGGTAACATGGGGCCCTAACTAAAGGGCTGTAGAGTTTAGCATATGTTATCAGCACTTAATCTCTGTCCCAGCTCACAGCTACCCGTGCATTAACAATGCAATAACCAATATAATGGTAACTTTTTTCTATTGTTTTTGTATAAGAAATGCAATATTTTGTGTATTTAACTATGTATATTACCATGAACAAAAATTAATTGCTGTATATGTTTAGGAAAGGTTGAGAGGATAAAGATGAAATAAGCAAGCAAAACTGCAACAGCGAAGAATGGAAAAATGGAAGGAAGTCAAATCAAGATTACTTTCCAAAGTACACAGTACATCTATCATTAGTTGCTAAGATAAATGCTTCTGCAATTAGGGCACCATTAATTTAGTCACTGAAGTAATTAAATGTATCCCTTACAGCTTTTTTCCTGATAAACTCTACTGGAATTTCAATGTGTGTAATTAGATTGTGCTGCATGGCAAATTGCAGTACCTGAAAACCGATCATACACATCCATCCTCCTTCTTAAATAACAACTTCTACCAATCTGGCTCTTGAGATGCACTCTCCTCATTTACGGGGTTTTCATTACTCCATGGAAAACTTACTGATTTCCAAGGCCGAAATTAAATGGACAAAACTCTGCCTGTAGCAATAGCTATAGCTTATACATTAGGCCCACATCTGCAGCTAGTACAAATTGGCATATCTCCTTTGATTTCTGTGGAACTAAACCAGCTGAGGATCTGACAGTAGAAGTTTACATTTTGTCCAAAAAATCATGGCCAGACTTGAGCATTAAGAACGTAAGACAACCTGGGGCTCATGTATTTGGGGGACCCCTCTGTGACTGTGATTGCTTGGGCAAGCTCACCTTCTGGCAGCAGAACCAGAGCTGGAGGAAATTCACTGTCTGGTCTCCCCCTCTGGCAGGAGAAATGAATAAGACAACTCATGATGACTCAATCACACCACTGGCAGGTTGGGGCCTCACAAAGCACCAGGCCAGCTCTGCCAGATACTACTATTGTAGCCCGCAAAGTGATTAAAATAATAGAATCTTACTTCTTTTCACCCTCTTTCTTTCATTCATCAAGACTACATCAATCCCCATATTCACATATTCTTGTCACAGCTATGACGGAAACGCTTGGCTTTTCTAATATCTGCCCAGGTTTGATAATTACTTAAATATGATTTGTCTAATGAAGTATGGTTAATGAATTGTACAGGCTGGTAGGCTGGAATTCTTATGACATCATTTAAATTAGAAGGTGAATAAATTAGAAGATGATGTTAGGCATACACATTTTCCTTTCCCTGCAGTTTGTGCTTGATCTCTGCTAGATGTGCATTCCAGTCAGTGCTCAGACCTCATTCCAACAAGTCCTCCTGGTGTTTGGATCATTGACTCACACCCACTAGCTGACGTATCAATGGTTGGTGAAGAATGCTAAATAGAATATTTGGGGAAATGCTTGTGGTTTGAGTTTTACAACAAATGGCAGAGGATTTCAGCTCAATATGCCAACTTTATGTCCCAGTTAGTAGTTCCTGCCACCAGTTAATAGTTTTCCTCTTATTCTTAACTATTGTGGTTTTCTTTCATACACTCATTTGTCAGAGCTGAATCTGTATTTTTCTGAAACATGTTTGAATTGGATGAGCACATGGTTAGTGTGGGAGACTTAATGAGCGTTAAATATTTAAAAAAACAACATAGAGCTAAAGGGGGAGGAGAAGAATTACTGCTCCAATTCTCCATTCCCCATCTCCCCTTACTCATAGTTTGAGAGCTTCTGCCACTTTTCTGACCCCATGGATCTGCACCTGCAGTGTCTCTCTTTGATCAGCTGTCTGCTTTCCATGTTGCCTGATACAGTATAAAGCAGAGTGGATTGTGCAGCGCCAGTCAGAGGAGCTGCAGGATCAGGTGGTGTACGGAAAACACTGTTTGCCATAATACTGCATGGGCCTACTCATCTCCCATGTTGTAAGAATGGATCATCCCTTTGGGGCCCAATGAGGGTCAATGTATGTTGAGAGCAGGAAGTTCTTGAATTCCTCTAGGAAAAGACAAGGTTTAACACATAGGACTGGGAAACAGCTGAAAGCAGTTAGCCAGCCTGCAGCTTACTTTAAGAAGAGGAAGTCAGCAGGGAGTAGAGAGCATAGACCCAGAAAGGTATTTTGCTCCGGAAACTAGTTTGTATGAAAGATGTTTTATCAATTGCAAGTTTAATACCTGTTGGAGAGGATGAATCGTCAAACTGTTTTTGATTCTTTGCTCTGCCATGGACTTCCTGTTTAACCTAGGGCTAACTCCACAAAGTAACTTCAGCATTGCAGCACCTAACTTTTAGCCCCCTTGCCACCTGGTGGAATCCACAGCCTCAAGTTAGGTGCCTATGCTCCCTATTCAATGCATGGTGAGAGATAAGTGCCTAAGGGTAGGTCTACATTATGGTGGTGTGCAGAGCACATACATTGCATGAGTAGCTAGCACAGATATAAATAGCCAGGTAGATGGTGAGACACTACTTAGGCAAATAGAGTAGCGCAGAGTGTCCTAAACACCTGAACCTTAGCATATGTATCCTGCACTACTCTTCATACCCAAGTAGTGCCTCTGACATCTAGACTGCTATGTTTAGCAGTGTGGAGTCCCATTGCCTCCCTACTGACTGCTGGACCCTTTCCCCACTGCAGTGAAAGACTCTGGCAGGGGGAGAGGCAGTGGGGAAAATCTCCCTCATTTCCTCACTGCTGGAACCTTTCACTGTGGCTGGGAAAGGATCTGGCAGCTTCCCCCCCACACACACACCAGAGCCTTTCCTCCTTACAGTGAAAGGCTCAGGTAACAGGGGCCTTTCCCTCTCTACTCCCCACCAGAACTTTTCACTGCCGAGTATAGCTATACACTGCAGTGAGTGCGGATACAGGCTGCCTTTCACTGCGGTATGTAGCTACACATACTCTACACACTGTCACAAGTGTAGCCAATGTAGACAAGGTCCAAGAATGGAATCCACAAAAGCCAGCATGCGTAGGATGGAGCTGACTAAGCTAGCTAATAGGAAATACCAAAAAAAAGGGTGTGGTCTAAGTCCCACCCCCTCAGCGGGAGCTAGCCATCTATCTTCACATGTGATTCACAGCCATGAACCTTCTTCTGGAGATAGGCATGTAAGCTGTTTTTTTTTTTTTTTTTTTTTGAAGAAATTCAGTAGCATCAGCAGAGGAAGAGACCCTTTTTAATAACCTTTACCCCACTGGTTAGGGCACTTGCACAAGTTCAATTTCCCCCTCTCCCGATGCGAAGAAGGGATTTCAACTTGGGTTTCCCCACCTCTGAAGTAAATGCCCTAGCCACTGAACTACAGAGTCAGTCATGCTTTCCTGGTGGCCCAGTGCATATTTAATTATTTATACAATGGGACAGCTTCATCAGGAGATACTGAGAATAACCTATGCCACACTGTTCCCTAACTCAATGGATAAGGCACTCACCTGAGGTATTGGGAGGTGAAACCCGAGTGCAAATCCTTTCACAGTATCAGGCAGCATGGGAAATTGAACCCAGGTCACTTATTTTCAGGGTGAGGGCTGTAACCACTGGGCTAAAGGTTATTGGGGCCTTTTCTGGCCATTTTCTGTGGGTTTGGCATGCTCAGAGCATGCCTACTGTATCAGGTCCCACAGGCAAGATAGGCACAGGAACACTTAGTTTGAGAATCCTGTTGAGATAGGCACCTAGGCACCTGCACTGAGACAGCTGTGTGCATACTCATTGGTAGAAACTGAGGCACGGAGGGGACTTACTGGTAGAAATTTAGGGTCTCAGGGACTTTGGGTGCCTACAGCATTATGCAGCAGCTGAGCAGGGGCTTTGAAGAATGCCTGAATGTTGGAGTTAGATGCCGAACTCCTTTTGTGGATCTAGACCTTATTCTCTCCGTACCTTAGTTCTCCAGCTGTTAAATGGGGATAACAGTACTTCTTTACCTCACTGGTACGTTGTGAGGATAAATACATTAAAGATTATGAGATGCTCAGATATTATGATAATGGATACCTTAAATAGATCTGCTGGTCATACACTCGTCTTTCCAAGACCTTTCTAAATCTATAGCTCATTAGAGTTCTCTGTGGACATTCCTTATTCCTTTGACTAGGGATCTCTTATGCAAATATATTAATCTTAGCAAGCACAAAGGTAATGGGCGACAGGGGGTGGATCACTTGGTGATTACCTGTTCTGTTCATTCCCTCTGAAGCTCCTGGCACTGGTCACTGTCAGAAGACAGGATCCTCAGCTAGATGAACCTCTGGTCTGACCCAGTATGACCAGTCTTATGTTCTAAAATATGTTTAGTGACAGCTAAGGTTGTGACACGACACATACTATCTGCCTAAAAATATTCAAATCATGGAAATAAGAAGGGGAAAGACTTATGCATTCCCTTCCTCTTTACGATATCCTATAACACTCAATAACACTCCAATGATCCATAAAGCTCTCAATTCCAACTCCAACAGATACCCAAAAGCAATACATATCCCAGCTTCATCAAACTTGCACTTTAACATAAAACCTTAACAGTGACAATGAGAAATGACTGAAATGTGAATCTGTTTTGGTGAGTCACACCATAATTTATAGATTATCATCGTTTTTAAGTATAAAACCTGTTTTAAAGTGATCTTTTCATTGTTAGAAACACATGTAAACATCCCATCCCTCCTCATAGATAAAACAGCTGGCATTAAAGCTCTTAACCTTCAGATCCCTACTGTAGGCCCTTCCTAAAGGATCAATTGTTAACCCCTTTGTAGACAAGCCACAGGAGTAGGACTTGACACAAACTTTTACAGTAGGTTATACAACTATTTACTAGTAAAATACTGGTAATCAAGAATCCTAGATTCTTTCCCCAGCACTGGGAAAGAATTATATTGGCCAGTTATAGGCTAATAAAAACTGGCTTGATCTGTCTGACAGGGTAGTATGGTTCAGTAGCTAAGCCTGAGATATGCCCTGATAGAAACTTAGGTTTACAGCCTGCCATGACCTTGCATAAACGCTCTACTAACTTATTTTTAAAAATGTAGGAGTCTTCAGCAGCTCTTTCCTTCCTGTGTTCTAGGTTGGGGATCATGGCTGTTTCTATCTCTGGACAAATGGGCATTTATTTGCTCCCTCATTTAGCTTGAATGAAAGGAAGCTAGCAGGCCCATCAGCTTCAGTAAGGTCTGTGATTACCCATAGATCAAAGGCATGTTTGCTGATAGCCACCATATCAGTCAAACCCTCTCGGGTGCTACTTTTGCATTCAAAAATGTTTGACAAATCCTTGTTAATTTATAGCAACAGCATTTGATTTTTCACTTTTCCGTTAACTTTCTATTGAAGTGTTTCTATTTCATTCAGATCATTCTAAGTATTTCACCTGCTTCCTCCTGTGAACAATAAAAGATAGATAAGAGCCCAAACTGCAGAATTCAAATCCAGATTTTGATCCTTCCAAATTGAGAACGCAATTGGATCTGGATTTTGGATCAGGCCCTTCCTAATAAAAACATTATTTTGCCTCCTCCAATTTTACAGCCACCAGTTCTTTCATGAAACCAGTGATAACATGGCACTTACATATCAAGATGGTAGGCACCTCAGAAGTACCTCCAATGGATAGATTAGATAGAACAAACCTTAAGCATTTGAGTTTAAACAGGACTGAAACTGAAAATGATTTGCACTTTACATTAATTAGAGAGATTGGGTAATATAGATTAGATAGAACAAAACTCAAGGAAGGTGAGATAATATCTTTTATTACACCAACTTCTGTTGGAGGAATGTATAAGCTTTCAGCCACACATACTCCTGGGGGACTTCTGTGCCAAAAAATTAAAAATACTGCTAACAATTCTGCAAAATTCTGCATATTTTATTTGTCAAAATAACACAATATAATCACACCAGTTTCAATTATTTTGGTAATTTATTTCAAATTATCTGTCAGCAAGTATGTCTGTAACAATACAGACAAAAAAAAAAATCCAGGAAATGTTTTCTGACAAATAGATTCCTTACTAGCCACGTTAATACAGAACATTGAGTTATAATTAATTTAAACTACAATACAGAAACCCCTCAGAAGCAGTGCAAAGGCTTGGGGGAGTCAGGGGAAATGGAGGAGCTGAGGCAGTGGAAAGGAACCTGGAAGTGAACCTGGAGGATTGTTTGGTGTGGTGGGAGAAGTATGGAACAGGTTTTTTGAGGGTTGGGGGGAGGGATTGTAGGGAGTTGGGGAGCTTCCCCCATGCAGACCCTGGATGATCCCTATCTTTTCCCATTCAGTCAGGCATGTCTGCCCTTGTTCCCATGTGTCCCTGCACCCCATACCCTATCCCTATGTGAGGGTGACCACAGAGCAAATGTGAAAAATAGGGATGGGGGTAGGGGATAATAGGCACCTATATAAGAAAAAGACCCAAAAATCAGGACTGTCCCTATAAAATCAGGACATCTGGTCACCCTGCCCTATGTGTCCCTGCACATACCCCTCCATGTGTTTCTGGACTCCCTACCCCCATCCCCATGTGGCCTTGCAGCCACCCTCCCATTCAGCCCTTGGCTCAATGCTGTCATCCTGAGCCCATGCCTCAGTCTTTTCCCCCACTAGCCCTTCTGAACCCCAATCTGTGACCCCCTCAGCAGCCCTGTGTGGCCGGCTCTAGCCATCCAGTACCTCCTCACCTGGCCCTACTGTGAGGAAAACAGCCTCTCCTCTGGCTGGCTGCCCTCACTTCTAGCACCACAGCAGCCCCTGGTGGTGAAAGGTGTAACTGCAGTGCCTCGCCAGCAGAATCTAAATTCTGCAGAGAAAAATAATCTGCAGGGGACATGAATTCTGTGCATGCGCAGTGGCTCAGAATTGCCCCAGGAGTATACACAAAGCTGTTTTTCAGGTCTGGGGAAGGAAATCAGAGAGTCTCAGCTAAATACAAGTTGGGACAGATTGCTAAGCGTAAGGGGTAACATGCTGTAGGCCACTTGAAATGGAGTGAGCAATAGGGATTATATTGTTATGCAAAAAGATCTGAAATGGGCCATTAAGGATTAGCATGAAGATGTGTGTTACAAATTGTTATAATGAGCCAGGAAACCAGTGTCCCTCTTGAGTCCATGATATTTAATGTCTAGGGCTGGGCTACGCTGAAAAGTTACATCAGCGTAGCTACATCTTTCATGGGTGTGAAAAATCCAATCTATCCCCTGGTGTAGACAGCCTTAGGTCAACGGATGAATTCTTCCATTGAACTAGCTACTGTCTCTCACAGAGGTGGATTACCTACAGCGACGGGAGACCCCCTTCTGTCTCCGTAGGTAGTGTCTACACTGAAGTGCTACAGCAGCTCAACTGTAGGTGTGCCACTGCAGCATGTTAAGTGTAGATAAGCTCATAGCCATGCAACATTATGAATTTAAGTTCCCAAGCTTGCCTTCTGAGGGTGTTGTGCAGATTTCTTTTGAAGACGAGTATTGAAAGATCAGATATGGATTGATCATTTTGTGCAAAGTATTCTCCCATTGGTGATATAGTGTTTTCGTCTTTTGTCATTTTTCGATATGAGTTCATTTGAGAGCATAGTTTTTGTTTGGTTTCACTCACATAGCTGTTGGGCCTTTGATGCACTGGATGAGGTACACCACCTGTTGGGATAGGCATGTGTAGGACCCATGCATCTTGGAAGGTGTGTTGTCAGGTGTATTGATCATCGTAGTAGTGCAGATATGTCTGCAAGTTTCGCATCTGTTGTTCTGGCAGGGTCTGAGGCCGCTTTGAGTTGGTGTGTCTTGGTCTTTGGGGAGCTTCCTTCTGATGATGAGCTTTGCGAGGTTGGGGTGTTTGAAGGCCAGAAGAAGAGGATTCAGGAAAGATTTCTGTTAGGAAATCAAATATGGGCTGAAACTGTTTGATATAGGATGATAGGTGACACCTAGGCACCTATGCTAAAACAAATGTGCAATCCAAGTTTTCCTGAATCCATTGGAGGGCGTGGTTGTCGGCCAGTGCTATTGATATGACTTGGCCTTACTGACACTTTGTGGGGAGGTACAGGTAGGAGAGAGGATGAACAGTATACTTCTGGCACATTATATCTCTCAGTACCTCTGAAAGCTTATGGCAGTGGTGGGCAACCTGTGGCACACGGACTGCATGCTGCCCATCAGTGTAAGCTGATTGTGGGCCGTGAGACATTTTGTGGATGTTGACCGTCCACAGGCACGGCCCCCGTGGTTCACCATTCCCGGCCAATGGGAAATGTGGGAAACAGTGGGCTGAAGGTTACCTACCACTAGCTTATGGCCTAGTTTGTGTATGCATGAATAAACAAACATGAGGAAAGAACCTCATGTGAATGCAGGTCAAGGAGGAGAGAACTGAGAGTAGAAGAATGGGGATTTTCTGTGTATGAGAATAACAATAGAGAGCCAAGACAGTGCAACATTCAGACTGCATTACTTCCCCTACATATACTGTCGTCCTCCTCAAGCATTTCCTGGAAGTAAAGTTCTCCAAGTTCCTATACATAACCACACTATAACGCCCTCTATTGGGAAGTTATTTATCATTACATCCCTTTTGCGCATGGATACCATAATCTGCTTATGCACTTAGCATTCCCACATAGAGTCTATCTTATCCTATGTATAGCTCAGCATCAACTTAGTGCTGCTAACATGGCACACAGAATTGGAATTCTTTGCATATGAGTCACAACTTACACATATTGCTCACAGCTTTGGTAGTCAGTGAACAGATTGCAGTTTATAACCTCCTCAGGGATTTCTACTCATTTTCTCTGATGGGATCTCCAGCAAAAAAAAAAAAAAGTCTAGGTACTCAGTATCCAAACTAATGTTGGGTTGGTGGGTGATCTTTCCATCCTTCTAAGTCTATGTCGACACTAGAGAGCTTACAGTGATGCAGCTGTACCGATGCAGCTGTATGCTGATGGGGGAGAGCTCTCCTCTTGACATAATTAATCCACCCCCAATGAGCGGCAGTAGGTATGTCCATAGGAGAAGCTCACCCGCTGACATAGCGCTGTCCATACTAGCACTTATGCCGGCGTAATTTGTGTCGTTCACGGGGGGGGGGGGGATATTCACACCCCTGAGTGACTTAAGTTTGCTGACGTAAGTGGTAGTGTATATATAGCTATATATCTTCATAGAGTACTACTTTAGGCCAGGTCTACCCTACAGACCTATATCTGTATAGTTACATTGCTCAGGGGTGTGAAAAATCCATACCCCTAAGTGACATAGTTATACTAATCCACCCCCCCCACCAGTGCAGACATAAAAGTATGTTGATGGGAGAGCTTCTCCCGCCGACATAGCTACCGCCTCTCAGGGAGATGGATTAACTCTGCCAATGGGAGAAGCTCTCCTGTCAGTGTAGGAACATCTTCACTAAAGTGCTACAGCAGCTGCTGTTGTGCTGTACATGCAGACAAGTGTTATAAATCCTATGCCACATGTTGTGCCATGAGAAATGCAGTTTGTAATAGTAAATGCGATGACCCACTTTCCTACAGAATTCCTTTTACAGTCGATGGCGTTTTGAAAAATAAAGTAGTTTTAATGTGGAACTTCATAGCTCTGGTGATTTATTTTTAGAAGAAAACAAACAAACAAAAAAATCCCCCCAACAAATAAAGAAAAGTGGGGGACTGAATAAGAGAGAAGGGTGGGAAGAGGATGATAGAAGAAGAAGATTGCAGGTCACACACTCAGCTGGTGTAAATCAGCCAAGTTAAAAGGATACTGTCAACTCTGATGTTCTGTGTGATCAGAATGATCACCTGTGTGGAGAGCATTACAGAATGAAGATTTTAGACCATTTTTGTGGGGGTCTTTCGTACAGCTACAAGGAAGAGGAAGACATATTTTTTTAAATAGCAGTATATGATTGTAAAAACACAAACATTATCTGAGGATTTAAAGGTAGGTATAGTACCTAAAAGCTGTTTTGACATTTCTTCACATTATGTTTTAGGTTGATGATGTCTCTTTAAGGATGGCTGGGGAGGGCATGAGAAGAAGGATGATCCATTTGTTAGGATCCTAGATATCAATTCTCTCCCCTGCTATTTGACTCCCTCCAGAATGCAGGGAGTTAGGCTGTGTGACCTTCAATAAGCTCTGGTCTACACTACAGAGTTAGGTTGATGTAGCGTCTACATTAAAATATCTTTCCCACCAATGTAACTCACCCACTACATCAACTTAATAACGCCACCTCCACGAGAGGCGCATTGCTTAAGCTGATGTAGTTAGGTCAACATAGTGTCAGCATAGACACAGCATTGCTTATATCAACTGTTGCTGCCTTTTGAAAACTGTCCCACAGTGCCCCACACTGACAGTTAAAGCGGTGCAAGTGCTCCTGCTGAGGACACACACTGATGACACAAGAAGTGATTTAATTACTGCAGCGGCTATACGTTGACTTAACTTAGGTCTACTTAATTTTGTAGTGCCCTAAGTCACTTAGGCCCAAATACTCAAAGGTGCTTGCTCTGCTCAGTGTTGCAATACCTAATGCCTAGGTGGCCTGCCCCCTAAGTGGAATCCTCTGCCCTGAGTTAGATAGCCAGTTTCCCCCATGCAATGCATGGGAAGAGTTAGGTGCCTAAGGAAGGGATCCTCAGAAGCCAGGAAGCTAATGGGGTAGTTGCCTGGGCTAGCCAGGAGTGAAATGAAGAGTAAAGGGGTGGGAAGAGGAGAAGTTTTTAGGCGCCCTTGCTGACAGGCTAGAGATAGGTACCTCCTTCTTCAGGGGATACTCTCCCCCAGTAAGGTGCCTAACCCATGTCACCTGCTTAGGTAGCCTGTGCCCTAGTACAGAGATGGGCAAACTACGGCCCGCGGGCCAATTTAATCCGGCCCTCAAGCTCCTGCTGGGGAATGGGGTCTAGGGCTTGCCCCACTCCTGTGTTCCAGCTGGGGAGCAGGGTCGGGAGCCACTCCGTGTGGCTCCCGGAAGCAGCAGTATGTCTCCCTTCTGTCTCCTAAATTTAGGGGCAGCCAGGGGGCTCTGTGCTCTGCCCCCTCCCCAAGCGCCACCCCCGCAGCTCCCATTGGCCGGGAACTAGAGTCAGAAGGCCTATGTTCCCTGGAGGTATTGAAAGGATACCAGAAAAACAGGGACGCAGGCAGTTAGGCAAGAAGCAATGCAGCCACATGGATGTAGCAGTGCACATGGCTTAATAAAGTTCTACTTATTCAACTTAACCTGCGTTCAACTTCACTCTTTGGAAATGAAACAATTTGGGCCTTAGTCTCTCTATGCCTCAGTTTCCTATCTGTAAAATAGGAATAATAGGACTTTCCAACCTCACTGAAGATAAACATCTTAAAGATTGTGAGGTACTATGATGGGGGCTATAGATAGATTGATTTACAACTGTGGTGATTTAATAAAAAAAACGAATACCGCTGGTGAAATCCTGGCTCCTTTGGAGCCTATAGGAGCTTTATCATTAACTTCAATGGGGAAAGCAATTAAGCTGTTTTTCTATAAAACAATGGAGCAAAAGAAATAAATTAATAACTTTGTATTTTATTTATCCTAACACATTTTTAAAATTATTTAAGAAAAATATTAAGCAACCATTTCACTTCATACTGCTTTTATTGGCCTTAATGCATATGCTTTCCCAATTAGATTAATCTTCAAATAGTTCTTTAACTCAAAAACCCCTCGTTATCCAAACTTCTGATTAAAACCCTATTATCTTCCAAATGCAATTCATTAGGGTTGCAGACACTAACCTAAAGTTACAGTGTGTTCTAAAGCTAGCTGGATTGGGGGAAGGAGGCTTGAAAGGAGGGTGTTGTGTATTTTCATAGGTTCTAATTTTCCAAACTAAGAATCTAATTAGCCAACCCTGCCTCTGCTCTTACATATGTGTGTACAGTAAATGTGTGTCAGTAGCTTGTACAAGACTGAAGTAGAATAAGCCGTTGGTTCTAATTAGCAGCAGCTGGGATGGTCTAGTTCACCATAGCAACACCTGTTTGATTGGGTTCCTACGCTGAGTAAACTATTTTAGCTGTACAAAAGGAGGTTATATTATTTGGTACATTTTAATATTTGTGGGTATTAGTCATAGTTGCAGTGACTCATCAATCTGGCTCAAAAAGTGAAAGCAGATTTGCCCTTTATTGGGTTTGACAGTTGGCAAATAATTGTTTCCCCTCTCTGAATCAGACTTGTGTTTACTTAGAGTAATCAAAAGGAACTGTCTGTTGTGTGACCTTCTAGGCTGGTGAAAGGGAACAAATGATTTTTTTTGGCATCAGAAAGTTAACAGAACAATGCAAAACTATAGACAAATGGCTGTGCTTCATTTGGCTGACTGGCCTGGGCATATCTGCACCTCACATTATTCCGCTTGGTCTGTAGAAATTATTTTCCATTAGCAAAACCAACCATTTGTATATAAATAACAGGGATTCCATACCTCATAAAACAGTGTCAGACTTATTCCCCTTCTCTGATAACTTGGATTGCCTTTTCATATATAAGGCATTGATGTTTCCCCAAATGTCTGCCATTGAGTTTTTGTTGGAGTGCCAATAATAAGGAAAGGTTACAGCACACTTGGCTATTAGACAGAAATGCTGCTGCCAAATTATGAACACTTCTCATGCAAATTATAGAGAAAAAAATTGGATGACAATAGAGGAAAGTTGACACCAGTTCATGGACAGTACTACTGAGGCCATGAAGCAATGTGGATAACAGACTTAAAATGTGTACAGAGATTGTATAAGGACATTGGAGGTGAAAGAATTTAGAAGAGGCTAAGAAGAAACTAACCAGAAATAATTAACTGCTCAGTGCTTTTTTAACCAGATGAGGAAAATTTGAGGAACTAATATTAGAAAATTATATGAAGCTCCAAAAATATATTTTTTTAAAAGAAAAACGTAACCCGAATGAAGTACACAAATCCACTTCTGAATGCTGGAATCTTGTAAGCATTTTACTGAGACTGATAAATGATCTGCAATAAGTTCTGTGAAATCCAACTAACATTTTTTTCATTGCTTCAGATGTGTTTATTGCGTGGCCTTTTCTTTGTCCAGTTTGAATTGGAGAATGCTTTAAAAGGCAATTAAAATATTGGTACTTAGTGAAACTAACAAGATGAACAACATGAAAATGAGCTGAATGTGAAATACTGGCTCCATTGAGGTCAATAGGAGTTTTACCATTGATTATACTGGGGCCAGCATTAAAGTTAAGCACTTGGGCCCAGAGTTTTAAAGGTATTTAGATGTAGCTGTGCTCTGCAGTTGATGCGATGTAAGAACCTAAATCACTTTTGAAGATGAGATTTTGGCTTCTAAATCAGTTAGGCCTTACAACACTGAGCACAGCAATGTCAGATTCACAAAGGTACTTCGGCACCTAACATCCATTGAAATCAATGGGAGTTTGTGAATCTGGGCCTTGCTTAAGTGCTTTCCCAAATTAGGGACTAATTAGAGTTGCCAACTTTGTAATATTTAAAAACTGGCCACTCCAGCAGGAGTGCTAGAACCTCCCCTGCCCTGTCTCTTCCCCCAAGGCCTCACGCTGCTCAACCTCTTCCCCATAGGCTTTGCTCACGTTCACTCCTCTTCTCCCCCCATCACTAGCTGCTTTTCCCCGCTCCCCCCTTCCCTCTACCTGGGTCGGGAGGGTCTCACTTACACAGCTGGGGCTGGGAGCTGCAGCCACACGATGCAGGTAGGAGGCAGCTCTGGCTGAGTAAGGGCTGGCGCGGATGATGACCTGGTGCCTTCCCTGCCTGCAGTAACTGGACTTCAGGTGTCCAGTCAGTAGATCTGACTGGACACTGTCAGATCCCCTTTTCGACCAGACTTTCTGGTTGAAAACCGGGCACCTGGCCACCCTAAGGGCTACGTCAATCAATATTATCCACAGAGTGTTAGACTTTGTAGCCCTTTCCCTGGTACTAAAGTTAAGTTGTCTCCCAACTGCATCCTCTGATCATGTTTTCATTCCGTTGTGTCCATAAACTGAATCGTTCATAAAAATGGAGCCTCTTGAATCCCTCAGTCTATCCCCATGTTCACATGGACCCCAGCAGGTCTACATATTAGTAAAATGAGCAGGATGTGTCCTATTGGATTCATTAAGAACAGGATTAAACCCAGAATGACAATTGTTTGTGATGGATGATGTACAATGGTGTACTATGTAGCTGCTGTTTTTCTGTGTGACCCAGAGCTATTGGGTATATTGGTCATTTGATCAGCAGAATCATGAACTTTCCAACAACATGACAGTACATATAAAATATGGCATTTAAGAACAAAGAACAAGGAAAAATGCTTGCAAAATAGTTAAGATTTCTAAGGGCCCCTGTCTGATATGTCTGTGATAATTCCTAAAGGAATTTGGTAAGGGAGAAAAAGGCCAGTGTTTGTTTTTGTTTTGTTGTGTTTCTTTGACGATCTCTACTAAAGCTCCATTGTCTTTAAGGAAGCAATATGAAATGCTATATAATAACTGATTTTCATTTTCTTTCCTAGGGGTGGATTACTTATAAATAGAATGAGTAACAGGCCAATCACATAAGTCATCTCAAAACAAGATATCAGGTATTTGCTATGTAATATTTTGGAGGGTGTTAATTGTGCATTAAGATTTAGATCACCATTTGAGGTATTCAGTCTTTTAAAAAAAAAAAAAAACTTTTTTCCTGAGTACCACAGACACTATATATGGGTCACTATTTATGCTTTTCTAGCCCAACTTTTCCATCAAGCTACCACATAAGGAACTGCCTAGGCCTCATCCCATGCCACACAGAACACAAACCCATAGTCCCTTCTACACCTTTTCCTATCCAGCTACACATTTTAGGTCAGGGCAGGCAAACTTTTAGGCCTGAGGGCCATATTGGGTTTCCAAAATTGTATGGAGGGCCGGTTAGGGGAGGCTGTGTCTCTCCAAACAGCCAGGTGTGGCCCGGTCCCCACCCCCTGTCTGACCCTCCCACTTCTTGCCCCCTGATGCCTCCCCCCGGGACTCCTGCCCCATCCAACGCCCCCGTTCCCTGTCCCCTGATAGCCCCCCCGGGACCGCTGCCCCATCCACCCCTCCCTGTCCCCTGACTACCCCTGGGCCCCTTGCCCCTGACTGCCCCCTGTCGCCCCATCTGACCCCTCC
>NC_048298.1:45999728-46000908 GCF_013100865.1 Trachemys scripta elegans
CTCCTTCCTGACTGCCCCCCCGGGACCCCTGTTCCGCCCTCTAACCGCCCCACACTCTATCCACACCCCCACTCCCGACCACCACCCTGAACTCCCTTGCCTTCTATCCAACCCTCCCTGCTCCCTGCCCCCTTACCGCGCTGCCTGGAGCACAGGTGGCTGGCGGCGCTACAGCCATGCCGCCCGGCTGGAGCCAGCCATACCACTGAGCAGCACAGAACACTAGGTCAGGCCGGGCTCTGCAGTTGTGCTGCCCGGCAGGAGCTTGCAGCCCCACCGCCCAGAGCATTGCGCTGGCGGCGCAGTGAGCTGAGGCTGCGGGGGAGGGAGAACAGCAGGGAATGGGTCGGGGGCTAGCCTCCTGGGCCAGGAGCTCAGGGGCCAGGCAGGACAGTCCCATGGGCAGTAGTTTGCCCACCTCTGTTTTAGGTGCTTTATATGGCCCTCATGACCATAGTATCTGAGCACTTCACACTCTGTAATGTATTTGTCCTCATCGCACCCCGGTGAGGTAGGATCGTATTATCATTTACAGATGGGGAACTGAGGCACAGAGAGATTTAACCTCCAGCCCTGCAAACACTTACCCATATGTTTACAGTCAGGGCCTAAACAACTTGCCTAAGGTCTTATAGGAACGGCTGTTCTACACTACAAAGTTAGGTCAGCTAACCTACATCGCTCATAAAAGTACAATGTAATTAAGCCAACCTAAGCCTTGATGTAGATGCTGTTACTTCCACTGACCTAGATATGGCCTCTTGGAGAGTTGCATTTACTACAGAGACATAAGAATCCCTCCAGTTGCTGTAATAAGAGTCTGCACTACAGAAGTGCAGATGTGCTGCTGTAGTGGTTCTGGTGTAGACATAACCTGAAGTCCGTGGCAGAGCCAGGATTTGAACTCAGTTTTTCTGATGGGAGACTATCTGCCAGGTACTAGTAGAGTTGTCCCTAAATCCCATTTTTCTTCTGCAGTGCATTGTACATAGTGCTATATCAGGGATTGGCAACCTTTGGCATGTAGCCAGTCAGGGAAATCTGCTGGCGGGCCAGGACGGTTTGTTTACCTGCAGCGTCCACAGGTTTGGCTGATTGCAGCTTCCACTGGCCGCGGTTCGCTGTTCCAGGCAAATGGGGGCTGCGGGAAGAGGTGTGGGCCAAGGGATGTGCTGGCTGC